>NC_050576.1:434068393-434250893 GCF_011100635.1 Trichosurus vulpecula | reverse complement strand
ACCTACTTTGTGCTAACCATTCAATGAGGTCCTGGGGACAACAATATAGAAAAAAAGAATTCCTTGCCTTCAAGAAGATTACCTTATAATGAGTAAGGGAAGTATTCATGTTTTTATAAAGAATAAACATAAACAATCAATAAAATGAAAACAAAGTGGAGGAATACAAGGTAGTTGTGGAGGGAGTACACTGATACTTGGGGGGAGGTCATGATAGGCTCTGTGTACAAGCTGGCACCTTAGTTGGGTCTTGAAGGAAGAAAGTGATTGGATAAGTTGTAGGTGAGGATGGAATATAGCAAGAACTGGAAATGTCACTATATGTCAAGGGTTAGATGTTGTTATTTTCAGAAAATGTGGCAGGGTGGGGGAATGGGGTGGTGGGCATGGTGGAGAGATTTGCTTTCCATTAAGAGCAACCTTCAAATGAGGAGAGGTCAATATACCTCTCCAGCCCCTCCCCCCCACCCTGGTCCCATTTTAAGACAGACCTGCACTGTGAGAGGCTGGCAGGAAGCTACCCTGTCCCAGTGCCAATGAAACCAGTGATGCTCACGTGGGCTGGGGGAATCCTCTGAGTTAAATACTTGTGGTATATAGACTACAGAATGACTTCCTGCCTTCCAGCCACAACTGAGCTTGCCAATCTAAGAAATCCCTCTATTTGGAATGCAGAAGACGTCTGTTTTTCTTTTAGCATCCTAGAAGTGGAGATCTAGAGCTAAAAGGGACCTTAGGAGTCATCTAATCTACCTCTCATTTTACGAAGGAGGAAATTGAAGCCCAAGAATGCTGAGTGACTTGGCCAAGCTTACAAAGGTAATTGGGGCAGAGCTGGGTATTCAATGAGATTTCTCCTGACTCCAAAGCCAATGCTCTTTGTTGGCATTATGGTATCTTGTCCCTCAGTTATGCCTGCTGCCTATGGTATCCCCTGAAGAGTGCCTCCACAGAGTCTCAAACTGAGTAGCCACTCACCTGGCCTAGCCTAAACAGTATGAGATGGTGGATGAATTGAGTGATCAAGACTGGAAGACTGGGCTTCCAATACCACCTGTGACACTTACTAGCCATGAAAGCAAGGCCATGTCATTTTAACTCTCTGAGCCTCAGTTGTATGTAAAATGAGATCATTAGACTGGATAGCCTCTGAAATCCTTTCCAGTTCTAAATCTATGATCTTAAGAATGACAGGGTGAGAGGGATATGACTATACTATTTGTAAAACCACAGAACCAACGGCAAGAGTTTCATAAAGGTTGCTTTCATGAACTCTACACACTCTATGTACTTAAAATACTTATTGAATGCATGCATGAATGAGTGATTGAGTGGTTGAATGAACAGACTCATGGAATGGCAGAACAATCAGGGATGAAAAGGTCTACCTGGTGGTAGAGTGGCTAGGGGCAGGGAATAGCTGAAGAATTTTTGATAAAACATTCAGAGGTTCACAAGAGTGAATGCTCTTCCACTCAGAAGATGGGACTGCACAAGATTCCATACAAAGGCCCCAGTGGGCCAGCCTTGAGTCGGCGGCTTGTAGTCGGACCTACACTCCTCTGAACAGAATGTGCTTAGGTGTATACTCAGTCTTGACCCAGAAGCAGATGCTTGTTGACTTGGTTGCCAATCTAGGTAAAGTAGAAAGAAAATCAATTGCATGATTGATTGATTGATTGATCGATTGGGGGTTAAACTGAAAGGAGCAGAGCCCAGAGACTCGGGGCTGGAGCTAAAACCATCCAAACATCCAATAGAATACTTATGACCTGACACTTAATATTTATTTTATTTTATGGCTGCAGGGTGTTATGGGAAACTATTTTGCATGCTAAATGGCAATAACATAACATTATTGTTAACTGCAAATAAGAGAGGTAGAGAGGCTTGGTGGACAAAGAACAGATCTTCAAGGCAGGAGATTTGGGTTCAAATACGGCCTCTGACACCCAATAGCTATTTGAACCTGAGCAAGTAAATAGCCCCTTAGTACCCTGAGCAATTCAAGACCATATGTCACAGAGAAGATGCTGACCTGCATTGGTGGAAGGCATTTCCTTTTCAGGGAGTTCCCTTTATTAATGCTATCACAGTCACAGATCTTTGAAAGAAGGCAGAAGGTTATAAGCGCTTCGGGGGCAAAGAATGATAAAGAATAAAAACAGCCTAATGGATCTCAGTGTCTCAAGCTTCTTCCTTCTCTGATGCAGACTCCTCTCAGCTGCCGAGGGAATTTCCCTCAAGTGCACACGTGGCTGTGTCACTTCCCTATTGAATAAACTCCAGGGATGCCCGGTTACCAACGAGGTCAAACAGCATTCTGGATTTGTCTTTTATTGACTTTCAAAAGCTGCCAGAAATATGTCACCTCAACAACATTGACAACACCATAGTTGAGTCTCTTTGCTTATTTAGAGAGTATCCAATGAGAAAGAACAGAGGTCCAATGGAAAGACTTGTGGTGCCTTCCTTTGGAAGCTCACCTGGTGCCTACACACTCAGCCACCATATCTCTCCACTCAAATGTTTTCTCTTTATCCCCAGTAATCAGCACAGTGCCTGGCAGACAGCAAACACTTAATAATTGTTCATTGATTGAGATTGAGTACTTACTGATTATCAATGAAACCACAAAATTTGAAGAATTACAAAGGTCAGCAGCAGCCAGCTAGATCAACCTACATATGGAAAGGTTTTACACTCTATCTAACAAGAGGACATCTGCTTTTCTCAAGCAATCAATATTTCCCTCAATAGAAGCAGAGTATCCCCAAGATCTGAAGATAAAAATTGCATAGAGGTCAGCTACCGCACTGACAATTAATTATTTAATTTGAAAAGGTACAAGCCAAGACTAAAGTGGAGGGAGAGTTGGTGCATGACTTTTTTTTAATTTTCTGATGGCTGTACACTCAATGCCGTCTCTGAGTCTGAGACAAAAAAAATGTATTGATTCTTTGTTGCTTGTGCTAATTTTGGCCTAATGATGAACACCAAGAAAACAGAAATTCTCCAGAAGCCAGCACTATACCATCCTTATGTGGAACCAGTGGCTGCAGAAAATGGAGTTATTTTGAATGCTGTGGATAAGTTTAATTTCTTGGCAGTAAATCTTCTAGGGAAGTTCACATAGATGTATGCATCACTAGTGCTAGCTCAGTGTTTGAAAGACTCCAAAGGGAAGTGTGGGAGAGAAGATGTGTTAGCTGCTTGCCAAACTGAAGTTCTATAAAGATGTTCTGCTGACCTCATTCTTCTATGCCTGTGAAACCTGGACAGTCTAGCAGAGCCATGCCAGGAAACTGAATTGTTTCCACTAGAATTGTCTTAGGAAGATTCTGAAGATCATCTGGCAGGATGAGGTACCAGACACTGAGGTCCTTTCTCGAGCTGAACTGCCAAGCATTTAGACTCTATCGCAGAGAGTGTGGCTCCAATGGGCTGAACATGTTGTTTTAATGCTGAATATGCATTTGCCTAGAAGACCATTTTACCAAGAACTCAGGCAAGAAAAGCACTCACATGGCAATGAGAAGAAGCAATACAAAGACATGCTCAAGATCTCTCTGAAGAACTGTGGTATTTATTGTGAGACGTGGGAGATACTGCCATGGCATGGCATGCCCACATCAAAGAAGGTTCTGTACTCTATAAGCAAAGAAGAATTGAAGAAGCTCAAAAGATTGTGAGCAGTGCAAGTTTAGAAACATCTCTGCTCCAAACATTCACAGGGACTCTTTGTGTACAACCTGTGGTCGAGCTTTCTGAGCTTGTGTTGTTCTGATCAGCCACAATTGGACACAATGTACCTGGCACCCAACATAGGGGTGTCATTTTGGTCCTCTTTGAGAATGAAGGACAATAACCAACCATTCCCAATTTCTGACACCTTTCAGCTTTCCAAGTCAAAGTAATAGTGGTTGCAATATATATCAAGGATGTATACATATATAAACATACGCACACACACACAGGGACAAGCTGGGTTGCACGGTGTATTGAATGCTGGGCCTGGGGTCAGGAAGACCTGAGTTCAAATCTAGCCTCAGACACTTACTAACTGTCTGCCACTAGGCAAGTCACTTAATGTATTTGCCTCAGTTTCTCATCTGTAAAATGAGAAGCAAATTGCTCCAGTAACTTTGTTAAGAAAAGCCCAAATGGGGTCCCTCCCCATTGAAAAGCCCAAACGACAATATAATAAAAATGTCATGTTTCATTTCTATTTTCTCTTTTCTATATGGATATATAAATATATCTATATAGTGTTTCATCTCTTTATACACATATAACTGTATGTGATATATAATACATATACGTAGATGCACGTACACACATATACACACACACATACTCTGTGTGTGTGTATGTGTGTGTACACAAGGGGGAATAGTTTGCATTTTCCTTATCTGTCTTATTTTACAGAAGATGGGATGAGGATACTGAGGCAAAAGCAGGGTTAACTGACTTGCCCAGCTTGACATAGCTAGTAAATGTCTCAGGCCAGATTCGAACTTATGAAGATGAGTCTTCCTGATGCCGATCCCAATGCTCTATCTACTGTGCCACCTAGTTGCCCCTCTATAGCTATATAAATACATTTACATCTAGATATAGACATATGTATATGAAGAGATGAAACACTTGACATTTTTGAGCATCAAAACATGACTGCAAATTCATTCAACTGAAGACCTATAACAATCTATGACTCATTAGTTCCCTAGAATTCTGGTCATAGGTTTCATTAAAATTCTTCATCCTCTCTGAATGGAAGTGTCAAAAAAGGAGGTAGATACACTTTCCCCTGCATGGACTTTGGCATTTCATCAGAAGTCAAACGTGTTTAGTTTTCAGCAATTTCTCTTTGCTGACCATAAAGAAGGAAGTTAATGGGAATGAAGAAAAAAACAGCATGTGTGGAGTGCAAAGAGGGGGCAGAAAGGCTCTCCTTTGGAGAATTTCTGGCAGCAGAGCTCAGATTGGGTGACAGTAAAGCCATGTAACCTGACATGAATGCCACTAGCAGCATATTTCTCTGAAAAAGCTGCCCCCCTCCTTCCCCTTTTTCAACAAAAGGAGATCAAGTTCTAACAACTCCGGCTGCATGCAGGCTGCTGGGTGCTTTGGGGTTTTTGTTTCTGTAAGTCTCCTGCCCATAACCTCCATTGTTGCTGGGCCCTTCACCAGGGGCTCACTTCATATGCCAACAAAACCTCCAACTCATCATCTCCTCTTTCACTCGAAAAGCCACCCCTTGCTTCCTGTTGACACAGGGTGACAAGAACAGGTTTTATGCCCAAGGGTGCAAATTCCCTTGTTGGGCGAGTCTTACCAACCCTCTGGCCACAGGTTGCTGCCACGTGCAATCTGCACAATAGGAAACACTACCAGGACCTCTATCTCCAATGAGTCAGGCCTTCACAGTCTGGACTTGAATAGCTCTCAATCTCTATGTGATTACTTCCTGTGATTTTCAGTTACAAAAGGTGGAGCAGCAGACACATGGACCAAAAAAGAAAATCTATTGTAGGAAGGTAAGCAAATGCTTTAGGATCCAAATTTAAATCAAGAGCTTGTGTGATATTGTTGAAAGAGCACACACAGAGCTTTGGGATCAGAACCATTCCTCCACTCCCTCATCTGAAAAATGGAGGTGGGGACACTTGCACTTTGTTCCTTAAGGGGTTACAGTGAGGTTCCATGGGAAAAATGGAAGGGAAGACCTACATTTTGTCCAGATGTGGTATCATATTAGGATGGGGAATCCCCAGGATAGAAAGTGCTTCCTCCAAAGCAGATCATCACCTCTCCAATATTATCAATAACCTCGATGGAGTCTTTCTTGGAGAGCTGCCCGGGGCTTGGAGAGTTTAAGGAAATGATCAGTGTGCACTTAGGTAGTATGCATCAGAGGCAGTGATTTCTGAAGCTAGCTCTTCTTGACTCCAAGGGGGCAGATGGGCTTAGATGCACCTCATACTCATCCATCACGTCCCTCGACCTTGAAAAGCCTATAGAAGTGTATCAAATAAGCTAAAAAGTAAATCAGAAGAAGATCACAAATATCTGTCTCATTAATCATTTATAGCATCCATAAAGAAATATCCATGGCCCAAAGGAAAGAGTACTGAGCTACTAAATAAAGAGACTTGGCTATGGGCCCTGGACCTGCTGTTTACTGGAGGTTTGGTTTCGGATGAGTGAGTGGAAGGACAGGCACATTAATACATTGTTAGGGGAGCTGTGGAATGGTGTAACCATTTTTGGAAAATAATTTGGAACTATGAAAATAAAATGACCAAAATGCCCATACCCTTTGAATCAATGCCTCTGTTACTAGGGTTATACTCCAAGGAAGCCAACGATTAGGAAAAAAAAAGTCCTCATATACTCCAAAAGACTCATGACAGCACTTATTATGATAGCTAACAATTGTAAACAAAGAAGATTACGAATGTAAGAGGAATGGCTGGACAAATTATGATATGTGAATCTAATGGAATGTTACTGTGCTATAAGAAATGATTCATATGATGGATGTAGAGAAGCTTAGCAAGAACTACTGAACTGATGCAGAGTAAAGTCGACAGAGGCAAGAAAACAATACACATGATTGCTATGACTGTGGAAATGGAAAGAACAACCATACAGCAACAAATCAAAATTAAATGTAATAAAAGTGTAGAGATCAAACAGCTGAAATGAAGAGAGATGATAGGACATTGTCAACAACCCCTTCTTTGCAGTGGAAGGTCCACAGGTGTTACATCTTGCAGATAATTTTTGAGTTTTTTGAATGTACTGATCAGTCATTCTGACTCTTTTTTCCTCTCTAAAAAAAATGCTATTTTCATATAGGATGGCTCTTTGGTAGGGGGAAAGAAGGGATAAGCATGTTGGGATAAGTATGCTGCTCTAAGAAACATATTTTTTAAAATACAGGTGCCAGATTAAGAATCCATGGTCCAGTTCAACTCCTCATTCTACTGTTGGGGAAACTGAAACCTACATAGAGCGAAGAGTATGCCTAAGGTCAAACGGACATTAAGTAGTAAACTGAAGGTAGTTGAAATTAAATTAAATTATCCAAATATACTCCATCATCTACTCTTTCTTGCATCTATATCTTTAAATACTTGTGGCTTCTGAGACAGGTTCACCCAAGGGAACCATCCAAAGCCATGCCTACCTTACAAATTTCATGGAACATTTCACTGCTGTTCTTCATGGGGTGCTCTGTAAAAGTAGCATAAGGAACTTCTGTAGACCAAGGGTTCCAGCGGGACAAGATGGACTGCTCCTTGCTCTTTCCCCAAGAGATGCGGATACCTTCACCCTGCCTCCTGAAAAAGAGTGGTTCAGTATCAGATTTATAAGGAAGACAATTCAAAGTGAAGTTTCTACAACTTAGGTGCCCTTGGCTAGGGAGAAATTCCTCTAGTTATAAATAACAATGATAACTGACATTGGTACAATAATTTGCTGCTTGTAAAGTACTTTATAGACATTATCTTATTTGGTCCTCACAGCAAACCTGGGAGGTAATTACTACTATTACTACTACTACTAGTATTACCACTCCCAGTTTACAAATAAGAATATTGGACTGAAAATTACTTGTACAGGGTTACATAACTAGGAAGCATCAAAAGCAGCATTCAAACTCAGATTCCTGACTTCTAGGCCACTAATCCATCCATGATATTGCCAACTCCTCCCCCTTGTACAAAAAAAAACCCTCCAGTTCAGGGATACTTTTGTTAAAAGCCTAAATGACATGAAGGATGAGCTTCTGTTGGACTAGACCTTTGGAAATCTCAGAAATGGCATATTCTGAAGGTGAATTTAAGGAAAGTTCTGAGCTTGGAAGAGTGATACATACCTGTAATATCAGGTGAAGGAGAAATGGAGTGACACAAGGCTAAGCTCAATTGAGACACTTTGGATTCTGTCCAATACATATTTACTAAGTTCTTCCTTCATGACAACTCTTGTGAAATAGCTAGACCAAGTATCACTATGTCCCTTTTGCACACAAATCAACTGTTGCTTGGGGACATTAATTGCTGGCTCAGAGTTCTACAGCTAGTGGGTCAGAACTGACTTCAAGTCTGGTTATTCTTCCATTACGCAAGTCCTCTTTCTTTATGCTCTTCTGTCACTGTCTGAGGATTGTCCCCAATGAAGGAATGAACTTATATAGTTAACTCATTTGAACTAAGAAATGTTTATTAAGGGCATGCTACTCACAAAATCCAAGGGCCCAAAGGCATTATCCTAGTCACTGAATAGAAAAACTGTGGTTCTCCACGAATGGTCCTAGACCAGCAGTGGGGAACCTGCAGCCGCCAGGCCACATGTGGCCCTCTAGGTCCTCCAGTGTGGCCCTTTGACTGAATCCAAACTTCCCAGAACAAATCCCCTCAATAAAAGAATTTATTCTGAGAAGTTTGGATTTAATCGCAGGGCTAAATTTGAGGATGGAGAAGGCCACACATGGCCTTGAGGCTACAAGTTCCCCACCCTTGTCCTAGACCAAATGCTCCTTAGAATCCCCTCAGAACTTTAGGATGGCTGGGAAGTAGGATAAGTGGAACCTGGTAAAAGGACCCAGCTCTTCCCTCTCCCTTTGCAATCCTCCAGTCACTGTAAATAATCTCTGGGATGAGCCTGGCTCCTGGAAAAGAGAAATTAAGAAGCTGGTAATGCTTAGCTTGGAGACTAAAGGATTGAGAAAGGACAGATTAGCCTCCTTCAAGTATCTGGAGGTATCTCAAGAAGGTGAGATTAAATGCATTCTATTTAGCCACAGCACCAGTAAGGACAGTCAGAAGTTACAAAGAGGCAGATTTGGGACAAATGTAAGGACTCTTTCCCAACAATTACAATGGAGCTGTTTCAAATGAATGGACAGCTTCAGGGAGGAGTGTGAAGAAATGTGTTTCTTTAGAACAGGCTCTATTTGAAGGCACAAGAGCCAGATTCCAAACTTGGCTTTGTCGCATAACTCCTAGCGATGACTGTGGGCACATCACAGGTCTGGTCACTAGTGTTCTCAGTTTCCTCATTCTGTAAAGTGAGGGATCAAGGACCTTCAAATTCCCTTTCAGCTCGATATCTATTAACGTGGTCTCTCAAGTTGAGATTGAAGGACCAAGCACTTCTCATGAAAGGTTGAAAGGGGAATCCAGTTCTCATTGACCTCAGAGGGCCTTTCCAACTCTGAGATGCTGATTCCACAGAAGACACCATGATCCATGGTGTATAGAGTTCGTGATCAAGCCAGTCTTAGAACTAGTTCCACATCGATATTTAGTGTTGGTTCCAAGAAAGGGGCATTCAATTCTATTACATTCAACAAGTATTTGCATCTCAATATAGTGGATCAAAACCTTCCCTGAAGGAAGGGAGACTTTGATTCAGGTCTTACCTCTAACACATTCTGATTATGAGATGCCAGGCAAGTCACTGACATTTCAGTGGGAGATCGATGGGGACTAAAACGATAAATTTGTGACCAACAACATTTCCACATTTTCTAACAGGAAAGATATTCTTGGATTTGCTGCAGCTGTTATATGCAAAGTACTTTGTCTTTTTTCCTGCCCCAGATATAATTCCAACTCCATTTCTATTCTTGATGGATGCTGTTGGCCTGGTCTTTTAGCTTTTGGCATTGCTCATGGCCCACAGATAAGCCCCATGCATAGAAACTGTCTGCATTGACAACTGTGACATCAGCTTTCTCTGCAGTGGTTAGCCCATTTAATATACGTATTAAAGACATCACAAAGTAATAAGAGGTCCTGGTGACTAATTCGACAAAGTGCAAAACAGAGAGCAGAGAATCAAAGAATGCAGACTTTAGAATCCAAATGTCCTGGAGAATAAGGTGGCCACTGCCCAAAATGGGAAACCAAGAAGGATAGTAAATTGTGTGGTACTAGGACATTGGTTTGGCACAGATATTGAATTTCAGATGATAGCAAGATTCTCAGGTAGAAAAACCCATCTGCCTTTTGGAAAATAGAGACTGAGAGTTGAGGGAAGAAGCAAAGCTAGAGATGACTACTTAAATATTATTTGAAATCTTAGCAATAGATGAGATCTTAGGGAGGAAAGTGTAGAAGAGGAACAGCAGAATGCCAATATGATACCTGCACTTTGGAAAATTCACAGCCCCACATGCGAAGTAAGAGGAAAAAGAGAATCAAGAAAGAGGAGAGAGTGGGGATAGGAGGAGCACTGAATACTGAGGGAGGAACAAGGTTACAAGTTGAGATGAGTTGGGATCAAAGCCATACCCTGCAGAGAGGTACAGTAGGATGGGGATTTATGGAAGGAAGGCTATTGGGTTTGGCAATGACTTTGGCATTGGTGAGCTTCCTGAATCACTGTTGATTCATCTTCTTCATGAAAGCTGCTTTGGTAGACTGCTCTAATTCCCCCTTTGAATAAATAAATCCTGGTAAAATTCCATTCCTTTCAATTCAACAAGTACACCTTAAATGTCAACTGTATGGCAAGCACCGTGCTCATTAGGCACTGAGAATACCAAGCCACCAACGAAACAACACCTGTGCCCAAGGAGCTTTCATTTTACTGGGAAGCGGGGTGGTGGTGCGGGTGGTATGGATCATATACACTGAGTGAGCAGAAAATAGTATAAGAAAATTAGCAGAAGGGGGAGAGAACAGTAAAAATTCAGGAAGTGAGGAATCAGGAAAGTTTTGCAAAGAAGGAGGAAATGTAGCTGAGCCCTGGAGGAAGACAAAGGCTTTGAACGTTGGATTTAGGGAATGAGTGTGGTCCAGGTATGGAAGGCAGATTGTACAAATGCAGAGATGTGGATGATGGCATGTCGATACATTCCAGTGGTGACAAAGCAATATTGCACTTTCCCCTTCTTCCATCAACTTATTATTAATAGTATTATTGTTATCACACACACACACACACACACACACACACACACACACACACACAGGGCAGGACAGTCCATCTTCCTCCAGCACAGACCTCAAAGGCCCAGGTGCGCTGGGCGTGGTGTGCTCAGCATTGCCACAGAGATTCTTTTGATACATGGGAGCGGGATTGGTGGCAGGATTGGGGGGGTGGGGTAGGGGCACTGAGTAATATGACTACAATGTCCGTGGGTTTTACTCTTGGCATGCATCTGTCAGAAGCTGTGGTCTGCGGTTTTAGCTGTCTCTGGGTGCAGAGATGCCTGAAGGTTAATTCAAGCTCGTGGGCTTTGCACCCGATTGTGGCCAAAACAAAAAGCCTGAAACTCTAGACATCCCAACCAAGTACCATGGAGGTCTCATTGCTCTTGGAAATCAAATCCTGGGATTTCTGGAGTGAAAAGCCAAAGCTTAATGGTGATGCCATCCCTAAGCTGTCACTTCCTGACTTTGTCAATTTTGGGAAGGGAGGCTGTTCTGGTTTCTGAAAATGCAAGCCAATGTGTGTGTATGTGTGTGTGGATGCATATACCACAAACTCACACATACATACCCATAACAGACACACTGAGCACATACTTCAGTGTGTACAAGACATGATTTGGCTATTTTGTACAATAAAGAATGAAGGAGAACATTTGGCACAAGCTCCCACCCTGCTCTCAGATTTTGACAATTATTTTTGAAAGCTGAAACCCAATCATTTTCATACTTAATCCTTTAGGGAGAAAAAAGAAAGAAGGAAAAAAGTTCTTAAAAAAATCTTGCATACCTCTATAGTCTCCTTCCTCCCTCCCACCTCCTCAGATGTTGAAGACATTTCTAAACCTCCTGCATTATACAGTTTTCCTTCCTCCCTTCCTTCCTTCCTTCCTTCCTTCCTTTCTTTCTCTCTTTCTTTCTTTCTTTCTTTCTTTCTTTCTTTCTTTCTTTCTTTTTTCTTTCTTTCTTTTTCTTTCTGTCTTTCTTTCTGTCTTTTCTCCCTTCCTTCTACCTTCCCTCCCTTCCTCCTTTCTCCCTTCCTTCCTTCCTTCCTTCCTTCTTTCTTTCCTTTCTTCCTTCCTTTCTTTCTTTCTTTCTTTCTTTCTTTTTTTCTTTCTTTCTTTCTTTCTTCTTTTCTTTCTGTCTGTCTGTCTGGCTTTCCTTCTTTCTTCCTTTCTGGCAACAGAATGCAAACTCAATGAATATTCTACGAATGTGTGGTTAATGGAGCATTTTGGCTCAAGTCCATTAAAACATCTTGCACAATGGAATTATTTACTGCTTTTTATGTCAATTTATGTGCTGTGCGCAAATTTGCTTCTATCCCAAAGGGATGCAAATTTGCCAAGCTGGGTGTAGTATCCACATATTCCCTGTTACCCCCCTCCATAGTTGCCCCCAAATGAAGTGAGAACATGAATGCCCAAGAAGATACAGGAGACTCTATCTTTCTGAGACCCTCTACCCAAATGACAGAATCCACTGGTGGCTTCTGATTTCTCACTGGAAAATTATGGAAGTTTGAGCTTGAGGCTTAAACTGCAATAGTGGGATGTTGTGAAG
Source organism: Trichosurus vulpecula (assembly GCF_011100635.1). NCBI lineage: Eukaryota > Metazoa > Chordata > Mammalia > Diprotodontia > Phalangeridae > Trichosurus > Trichosurus vulpecula. The sequence continues at coordinate 434,238,378 of NC_050576.1, read as the reverse complement.
CTGGTGATTTGGAGGTCACTGGACCTAGTTTGGAATCCTGCACCTAATGCCTTGTACTTATTTTACTTTGGGCAATTCACAACCTCTCTGAGTCTCTGCTTTCTCACCTGTAGAATGAAAGGATTGAATAAAATGATTTATGAGGTCCCTCTGATGTCTAGATCCAGGGCCTTCAATGAACCCTGTCCTTCAACAGCTATAGTGGACATTGTTGGGAAGTCACTTCTCGGCTGATCGAATACCAACATTTAATGTCCACTAGTATTTTCCATGAAGGTGGTATTGGGAGTCGAACAAGTACAAGAGACAAGGCTTGTTACAATGGGCATGGGGTAAGGGTTTGGTGGGAGGGGCTACATCTACTTAGAGCTTTAGATTTAGGCCTAGTTGAGCTGAGAAGACTGTTTTCAGTAAAGCAAAAAGAACCAGTACCCTTTCCAGAGCCCTGGTTCTACCACTATAAAGGACCTTGGAGGTTCTCTAGTACAAACCCCTTCTTTTCACAGATGAAGCAACTGAGAAAATGTTCAACCAGAGTCAGGTTCAGATTACTAGGCATGAATCTGGAGGCACACCCACATATGGGTGTGGCAAAACAAGAACATCATAGCGGAAGACAATTCAGGAAAACCACACCAAATCAGGATGAGGATATAAGAGAATGAGGCTGTGGAAGCATTATGCTTGGGGCTCAAAGGTTGGAATGGGCTGGGGCCAGGGAGACAGATCTGAGGAAGTATCCATTCATACTGAGGTTCTCTCTCCCCTTGACCCTCATTCCTGGCAGCCCACCTTACCCACAGATCCTGACCTGGGAACTTATACTCAGTTTAAATTTATTTGACAGATACTCATTCTACAGGAAAAGGCTAGAGGAACACTTTTTGTATATTTTGTATATGTTATATAAGGAATATCTTGGGGACGATGGGTATGAGATGGGAACCCACTTTCTCTTCTCATATCCTGTGAGTGCTGGGATCAGGGTCATAGAATGACAGACTTTTGAGAGCTAGGAGAACCATCTGAGGGCATCTAGACATATATGTGTGTGAAATATACATGGGTTCATGTATGTATATATATGTAGTATGTGTATGTGTGTGAAAAATATGGGTTTCTATGTATGTGTGTATCTCTAATAGGTGGTCAGCCAGCTATTGCTGTATAAGGGGAAACTTACTCTTTTTGAGTCAAATCCCAACTTGGCCATGTGTGTAACTTTCGATAAAAGACTAAAGTGATTTTTATAAAGCATTGTCAGAGCCAGATACAGTGCTTTCTCTCCTCTCTACACACTTGGGCATGGCCAAAAGGGTCATGGACTTAGCAAAATTAACCATCTATTTAATATAAGTGGCCCACAATCTCACTGACCTCTGGGATTTATTATACACTGGAAACAAAGAGAGAAAGATGAGTACCATTCCTAACTTAAAGAGAATTCACAACCAGTTCATAAAGACATGTGGACAAGAGAAGACCTAAGCATAAAGATTAAATGAATTAGGATTCCTAGTTGGTACTTAATCAATCCTTGTGGATTGATTGATTAAGGAGGACCCTCTCTGGCCAGTTCTCATCTCTAACATGAGGAGTTGAAAAAGAATATTATTGGCAACATCCCTTCTAACTCTAAGCCCAGTGGAGCTGGAAGTCTCTTCCACCTTTAATGCCCAAGAATTCTAAGGACACACCTCTATTGAAATCCATAAAATGTGCAGTCTGTTCCATGACTGACACTGTTAGATGCTGGCTCTTACTCTTTTCTCATGGCAGGACATAACAAGCTTCCTTCCTCCCCATTGTACTTCCTTGCTAGCCTTCACTGGTTCTCTTCCCTCAAACAATGTAAATGGAAGAAAAAGTGCTTCAAAGTCCTCCATGAAGAGGATGGGAGCCTCCATTACCTCAGTCAGCTACACCTCCTTTCTACTCTTCCCAAATCTCAAAGCTTAACAACAGAATTAAAAACATAGCTTAAGGCAACAGATCCCAATTTATGAGGAAGCACAGACATTAACTTTTGCTCTAAATGTTGGGTGTGTGCTTCTAAGTCACAGTGAGCAAACAGTGTGTGTGTGTGTGTGTGTGTGTGTGTGTGTGAGAGAGAGAGAGAGAGAGAGAAAGAGAGAGAGAGAGAGAGAGAGAGAGAGAGAGAGAGAGAGAGAAAGAGGTAGAGAGAGAGGGTGGGAGAGAGAGAGAGAATGGGCTAAGGGAGGACAAAGGGGAGGAAGAGAGAAAAAGAAATCAAAAAAGAAATCAGTTCAGAAGGAGCACACTATTTTTTTTCTTCATTCTTTTACAATCTGTGTTCTTGAAAGACAGGCTTTTGGGGCTTCATGAAATGTTAGCCCTTTGCCAATTTAATTAGCACAAAAGGGGGCATGGAGTTGGCACCTTGGAGGGTATTAAATGCTACTTTGCTGACTATATGACCTCAGACGAATATTTTCCATGACAAGAACCCAAAAGACGCTGGCACAGAGTCAAACAATAGGGTTTTCAGAATGTGTTTACATTTTATCCATGGCCCCCGGCTGTTCCAAACCCATCAGCAGGTGCTGCCTTTCTCTCTTCTTTGCTCACCTGGCTCGGCACCAGAAGGTTCCAGGGCCTTGGGCTCAGCAAGCTTAACCATTTATTGACATGGGTGGTCCAGAAACTCAATAGACTCTGATTTATTCCATATTGGAAGCAAGGGAGAAAGCAGAGCACAATTCCAGAATTTGGACAGGACTCACAGGAAATCCATAAAGAAGACTGACAGGTGGAGGGATAGCCTAACTACAAAGATTAAAGGGACTTGGCCTATTCACATTGACAAAAAATGAAGTGTAATATCATGTATTTGTAGTGTTCTTAGAGGATATTAAAATCATAGTGTCTTATAGCTGGAATGCAATTCAGAGGCCTATATGTTCAACCTCCGTCTCAACTAGAAACGTCTCCAGAAGGTTGGTGAAATATAATCATATGGTGTCTGCTTGAATATTTGCAGTGATGAAGAACTCACTACATTTTGAAGTCACCCATTTCACTTGTGGCTAAGTTGATCATTTGGAAGTGATCCTTTGCATCAAGCCAAAAGCAAACTGTCAGTAGCTTCGGTCCTGTTCTTGTGATTATGGCCTCTGAGCTCAGCAGGAGTAGACCGCAGTCCTCTTTTAGTTCACAGCAGCCCTTGGTTATTTCCCCTACCCAAGAGTAAAGAGATTAATTTTAATGGTCCCATGAGTGTTGGAAAACCTTCAGAAGTATCTTGGACCTGCTCGTCCTTGAGAGGGGAGAGGTGCTGCTCATTATATTGAAAATGGAGCAACCTCTGACTGTCACAGGAAAAGTTGCATTAAAGAAGTCGCCTGAAGGACCTATGCAGCAAAACCTCCCCAGACAACGGGCTCAATCCTGTAGTGAGAGGGACATGTGACCAGCCCAGGGACAGCCCAGCATGCTGCCTGTGGCATCCTCATCACCTGCCTCCAGAACCACCTGAGAATTGATTATTCTTAGGATTGCAGGAGAATCCGTGAAATATGCAGGATTCATGAGAGTTGAGAAGAGAATGTCACAGAGGTGGTAACGGCATAAAGTTGTCAAAATCTGAGCCACTGCCCAGAGGGCAATCATGGATCCATAGAAGTATTTCAAAATCATAGAAAAGACACTTTCCCTGCCCCCTAAGGAACCGGATGTCTTAAAAAAAATAACAGTTCACAAGTGCCCAGGCATTAATGAAAAGGAAGCACTTTTACATACTACTCTAACATTACAACAACTGAGTGAGACGCAGCTTTTTTGGGGGGGTCTAATGGATATTGGCTAGAGAAAGGGCAGCTGGGTGGAGAAGTGGATAGAGCACTGGGCCTGGCATCAGAAAGACCAGAGTTCAAATTTGACCTCAGACACTTGGTAGATGTTTGATTCTGGGAAAGTCACTTAACTCGTGCCTGCATAAAACTGGTGAAGGAAATAGCAAACCACTCCAGTATCTTTGCCAAGAAAACCCCACAGATTGTTGGTTTACGGGGTAATGAAGAGTTGAACACAAGTACAACAATGGCTAAAGAACTATTCTCAAAGTCCTGAAAGTCAAGTTAACAAGAGTTTAGTGAGTGCCTTCCATGTTCCAAGCATAATGCTAAGCACTGGGGAGACAAAGAAAGAAAGAGAAACAGCAACAAATATAGAAGTTCTTGCTTTCGGGGAGTTCACAGTCTAATGAGGAGACAAAACAAAAATTATCCACACACACACACACACACGTATGCATACATGTATGTATACATGTACAGACATAGATATAGGTCTATATGCATATGTACATATGTGTATATACATGTACACATGTGTGTATACATATGTGTGTGCACATATGCACATATACCAATGAATCAGAGAAAATTCTCATGTTAAAGCTGTTGGGGAAAGGTGGGATTTTAGATGGGAGGTGAAGGAAGCCAGATGGTAAAGAGGAAGAGGAAGATAATCAGTGGCATAGGGTTCAGTCAGTGAAAAAGCATGGGGTCACCATATGAAGTGAGGAAAATCAGGGAGGAAGAATGAGGTTCAAGTCTTGTCTCTGACAGACATGCTGTGGCAACCTGGGCATGTTGCTTCACCTCCTGGTGCTCTGGCCATTCTCTGAGACCTAAAGTTGAATGGGAAGCGATAGTTGTACTGGCAGAAGGAACTTCCGCAATGGTAACTTCTCTCTAATCTACATTAGTGGAATCCCAGCTCCATTCCCTATGGCTCTCGGCATGGTGAGGAAGGGTATATCTTACTCCGAATTGAAAGATCCTAAATCTCAGACTCAAAGAGGATGAGTCACTTGCTCATGGTCACACAGTGGTTGAGCCTTGATCTGAGTCCAGTTCTATTGATTCCAAGGAGAGCTCTCTTCTGATATGCAGCTTCTTTGAAATTCAATGGGATCCAATCTAAAAGGCATTTACTGAACTTTCCCTTTGTGCAAGTCAACAAATTCTAAACCAAAAAAAAAAGCAGTCATTTAGAGATGACTTTCAAAAAAAAATAACATAAAAAGAGTTAAAGATCTAGTTTAAGGATGATAGTTGTAGGAAGGAGAAAACTGTGGCAGTCACAAAGACCAGGAAAGACTTACCTGCAAAGGTGGAATGTAGGTTAGATCATAGGTTATAATCTGGAGTGGGCCATTCCCTTCATTTACAAAAAGACCCAGGAAACTTATGAGTTATTCCTTAAAAGGAAGTCTAGTGCACTAAAAAGAAGAGGTGAGGAGGCAATACGTTGCGATACATTGCCGGCGTGGAAGATAGACTCAGGGGTGGGGAACCTGCAGCCTCAAGGCCACATGTGATCTTGAGATAGGACAAGGCACAGAAAGGTAAGAGATGCAATGATTTTGGGGGGAGCACTAAGTAGATGAATTCAGCTGAATAGTAGATGTTGAAAAAGGAAGTAATGTATAATAAGGCTGGGAAGGTGGACTAAAGCCAGACTCCAAAGGGCTTTAAAATGCAACCTGTGGCTTTCATATTTCATCTTATTTGCAAAGAGAATCAATCACTGAAGTTCCTTGAGGAAGTGATGTGTTCAGATTTGTGCTTGACAGTGCTTATTTTGATGACTATGTCAGAGCTGTATTGGAAGGGGCTGGGGTTTGGGGAAGAGCTAGAAGCATAGAGTAGAATCAGGGAGGAAAGGAAGGTCTGAATTAGGATTGGGGCCACAGAAGGAGGATAGATGCAGCAAAAAGCAACAGGATTTGTCAGTCACTAGAAATGCATTAGGGCACAAACATGACTACAAAGACAACAATGCATCAGATGGCAGAATTGATATCTCTAATCAAGAAAATTTCATATTTGATTCCCTTATAACTTGGTTGCTATACTGAAGAAATGAGTCCGGAAGATATCATTTTATTTTTTACTACTTCCTTTGATTAGATCTATGATTTCACTGATATGGGAAATTCCCAGCCCAGAAAATCCATCCACTAAGCCAGACAAAGTATTGCTCTTGCACCTTAACAGACTTTGAGAGTCACCTATGGTCCCAAAGTGAAGGGGCTTGTCCAGGACCCCATGGCCAGTGCATGTCAGTGATGGAATTTGAACCCAGATCTTCTGAATTTGAAGCAAGCTCTCTATCCTCTCTGACAAACCTATTCTCAAGGAAGAATTTATCAGGTTTGAGGGCAGTTCCATTTTACTGATAGAAAGCACTTTCATTACAGGCTCTCAGGATTATATCTCACCTACCAGACATCCATATTCCCAGGGTTTATTGAACTAGAAACAGCCTGGTGTGGAAATAAATTTGTTCAGTTTTGTGTGCATGCAGTTTACCTGTGGGGCAGGGATGCATCTGTGCTGGAGCCTCCCAAGCCCATTGGTTTCAGTGTTGTGCAGTATACTTCTCCACCTTTATGTCCTCTTTCCCTGTACCTTTATTCCCCACTGAGATTTCACCCATCATCCATGTATGAAGGAGAGGAAGAGTCATTGCTTTTCTGACACCTCTCTATGTGCTTCAGACAAACCCCTTTCTGCAAGCTGCCTCTCTAGACATTCAGGGAAGTGCTAGAAAATTGGCTTCGTCTGTCTAACTGCTTAGGCAATGAGATGCCATAAACTGAGTCCTGGATCCAGTCAGAAAATGGTGGTTGAAATCCTACCTCTTCCACCAAGTACCCACTGTGAGTTTGGAAAAATCCCTTCACTTCTCAGTTGCCATCTCTTCATGTATGAAATGAGGAAGTTGAAATCCATGACCTTCCAACTCTGAATCAATGATCTATTGGGATGACCTTTGAATTCAAAAATTATATGTCTCTTCATGTCTTTAAATCTAAATTCCCTCCATTGTAAAGTCAGAGATTTGGAAAAGATGACACTGATGCTCACTTTCATCTCTGAATTTGTAAATCTATGATCTGGGTGGTTGGCCTTTACATTCAGGGAATATGGGAACTATCCAGATGTGAGAGTGGTTAACCAGGAATCCTCCAGTGAATAAACCCATGACAAGATTGATTTCTTTATGTCTTTACTATCTAAGTCCCCTTTTTGACATTCCTGTCTATTAGACTATAAGTTCCATGAGGGTAAGGAAGGCAGTTTTGTAGAATGGAAAGAGTTTTGTATTTGGAATTAGAGGACTTGGATCCATATTTTATCTCAGCCTCATACTTTCCATCGTATCTGAGAAATTCAAGTAACCTTGATGGGCCTCCTTTTTTTTCAAACACAAAATAAAGAAGTTGAGTTCAATGACTTCGAATGTGCCTTCTCTTTCAGTCTATTATCTACACGGTTGACCTTTTCATTTAAAAAAAAAGGTGGCATTGGTCACCCTTTAGGCATGAGATAGGATCAAAGTGAGAGGGCACAACTGATCGTTCTTAAGATGGAGTCACGGGAAGATTGGTGTCACAGCTAATCCAAGTCCTAATTGCCACTTCATCTACTAGTCTATAAGCTCCATGAATACAGGGACTTTTCTGCTAATCTGCCTTAATCCATTGCACAGGGAAGATGGCCTTTCATGAATTTTTATTGAATAGACAATGAGTATTATGAAGTTATCATAAAAATGGTCTTCAGAGAAGCATCCTGGCATAGAGTGGACTGGTTCTATTTCCACAGGTGGCCAGTGTTCTCACCCTGAGTGAATCTTGCTGCAGATACCAGGTGCCAAGTACAGGTTGGGTCATCAACATGCCAACTGCAGAGCAGTAGACTTGGAGAGGGCAGCCTGACAAACTCACCAAGGAAAATGTGTTGTCATAAAAAAGCATTTGGGGGGGGGGCCGAGCCAAGATGGCAGCTGGTAAGCAGGGACTAGAGTGAGCTCCGTACCCGAGTCCCTCCAAAAACTTATAAAAAATGGCTCTGAACCAATTCTAGAACGGCAGAACCCACAGAACAGCAGAGGGAAGCAGGGCTCCAGCCCAGGACAGCCTGGATGGTCTCTGGGTGAGGTCTATTCCACATGGAGCTGGGAGCTGGGAGCTGGGAACGGAGTGGAGCAGAGCCCAGCCTGAGCGGCGTGGACGATCCAGACCAGAAGCCGGGCGGAGGGGGCCCTAGCGCCCTGAATATGTGAGCTGCGGCAGTTACCAGACCCCTCGACCCACAAACACCAAAGACTGCGGAGAAGGTTAGTGGGAAAAGCTGCAGGAGTGGAAGGAGTTCGCGGTTCGGCTTCCAGCCCCAGGGGCAGCGGAGGTGGGGCAGCTACACCTGTTGTTACTTCCGGCTCCAGGCCCACCTGGTGGGAGGATTTAAGTGGTGGATCAGAGCAGGAGTGCAACAGCCTGCTGAAGATCTAAGCCCAGTCTGGACTGGGGGTTCTTGGGGAAGGAGTAGTGCGGGTCTGACAGAGCTGGCACCTCCCCCCCAAACGTGGAACATAGAACTCATTAGTCTACAAGCAGTCATACCCCACTGAAAAACTCAAGGGTCAAGTTAGTTGGTTGGGAATATGGCCAGGCAGCGAAAACGCACCCAGATTCAGTCTCAGACTTTGCATTCTTTTTTGCTGACAAAGAAGACCAAAACATACAGCCTAAAGAAGACAACAAAGTCATAGAGCCTACAACAAAAGCCTCCAAGAAAAATATGAACTGGCCCGAGGCCATAGAAGAACTCAAAAAGGATTTGGAAAAGCAAGTTAGAGAAGTAGAGGAAAAATTGGGAAGAGAAATGAGAAGGATGCGAGAAAACCATGAAAAACAAGTCAATGACTTGCTAAAGGAGACCCAAAAAAATACTGAAAAATACACTGAAGAAAACAACACCTTAAAAAACAGACTAACTCAAATGGCAAAAGAGCTCCAAAAAGGCAATGAGGAGAAGAATGCCTTGAAAGGCAGAATTAGCCAAATGGAAAAGGAGGTCCAAAAGACCACTGAAGAAAATACTACTTTAAAAATTAGATTGGAGCAAGTGGAAGCTAGTGACTTTATGAGAAATCAGGATATTATAAAACAGAACCAGAAGAATGAAAAAATGGAAGACAATGTGAAATATCTCCTTGGAAAAACCACTGACCTGGAAAATAGATCCAGGAGAGATAATTTAAAAATTATTGGACTACCTGAAAGCCATGATCAAAAAAAAAGCCTAGATACCATCTTTCAAGAAATTATCAAGGAGAACTTCCCTGATATTCTAGAGCCACAGGGCAAAATAGAAATTGAAAGAATCCATCGATCGCCTCCTCAAATATATCCCAAAAAGAAATCTCCCAGGAATATTGTCGCCAAATTCCAGAGCTCCCAGATCAAGGAGAAAATACTGCAAGCAGCCAGAAACAAACAATTTGAGTATTGTGGAAACCCAATCAGAATAATCCAAGATCTGACAGCTTCTACATTAAGAGATCGAAGGGCTTGGAATGTGATATTCCGGAGGTCAATGGAGCTAGGATTAAAACCAAGAATCACCTACCCAGCAAAACTGTGTATCATGTTCCAAGGCAAAATATCGATTTTCAATAAAATAGAGGACTTTCAAGCTTTCTCAGTGAAAAGACCAGAACTGAATAGAAAATTTGACTTTCAAACACAAGAATCAAGAGAAGCATGAAAAGGTAATCAAGTAACGGAAATTGCAAGGGACTTACTAGAGTTGAACTGTTTTGTTTACATTCCTACATCGAAAGATGATGAGTATGATTCATGAGACCTCAGTATTAGGGTAGTTGAAGGGAATATGCATATATATGTGTATATATATATATATATATATATATATGTTTATGTATATATATATATATAAGTGAATGTGTATGTATGTATATATCTATGTGTATATGTATGTATGTGTATGTATGTGTATATATATATGTGTGTTTTTATATATATATATATGTGTGTGTGTGTGTGTGTGTGTGTGTGTGTGTGTGTGTGTAAAAGAGAGAGAGCAGACACAGGGTGAGTTGAAGATGAAGGGAAGATATCTAAAAGAAATAAAATGAAATTAAGGGATGAGAGAGCAACATACTGAGAGAGGGAGATAGGGAGAGATAGAATGGGGTGGATTATCTCTCATAAAGGTGGCAAGAGGAAGCAGTTCTGTGGGAGGAGGGGAGAGGGCAGGTGAGGGGGGAATGAGTGAACCTTGCTCTCATCAGATTTGGCCTGAGGGAGAATACCATACATACTCAGCTGGGTATCTTACCCCACAGGAAAGAAGAGGGAGGAAGATAAAAAAAAATAAAAGGAGGGGGGTATGATGGAGGGGAGGGCAGATGGGGGTGGAGGTAATCAAAACAAACACTTTGGAAAGGGGACAGGGTCAAGGGAGAAAATTCAATAAAGCGGGATGGGTTGGGAAGGAGCAAAACGTGGTTAGCCTTTCACAACATGAGTATTGTCGAAGGGTTATACATAATGATACATGTGTGGCCTAGGTTGAATTGCTCGACTTCTTAGGGAGGGTGGGTGGGAAGGGAAGAGGGGAGAGAATTTGGAACTCAAAGTTTTAAAATCAGATGTTCAACAACAAAAAAAGTTTTTGCATGCGACTAAAAAATAAGATACACAGGCAAGGGGGCGTAGAAATTTATCTTGCCCTACAAGAAAGGAAGGGAAAAGGGGATGAGAGGGGAGGGGGGTGATAGAGGGGAGGGCTGACTGGATAACAGGGCAACCAGAATATAAGCCATCTTGGAGTGGGGGGGAGGGTAGAAATGGGGAGAAAATTTGTAATTCAAACTGTTGTGAAAATCAATGCTGAAAACCAAATATGTTAATTAAATAAATAAATTTAAATTAAAAAATAAATAAATAAATAAATAAAAAAGCATTTAGGATGAGCCCTTCAAGTAAAATCAATCAATTGACACATTCAGAAATTGGAGTCGCCTCTGGGGCTTTTCTTTGAGTATTGGTGTTATTATCTTTTGATATAAGCATGAAAGAACCAAGTCTAGACATTTTGGGGATCTCTAAGGAGAGGGAAGAAAGATGAAGTTTGAAGAAGTGTTGTTGTTCCTCTCACCTCCCTCCCCAAACCTAAACTATATCAGTAAAAAAAGGAATTCTCTTCCCCATCTTCTTCTCCTTTACTCCTTAGAAAGAGTTGGAAAGTGTCATTGCCCTGGAAGACAACTCAAAATTTGTGACAAATGTTCCTTTAGTGGTAAATAAATAATTAATTTCTGTCATACACACACACACACACACACACACACACACACCTATATATATATATATATATATATATAGAAATGACACATCTTAAATTTAATAATATATGATAAATTGGTGGGGTTTTTTCTGTGTTGAAATTTTGATAACATGATAATCCGTCATGTGACCATATAGTATCTTATTGTAAACAAGTCATTACATGCATATATTCCTACTGATGCATGCTGGACTTTCTGACAATGTGCTACAAGCTTGCCTGTCAACACTTGCTTGTTAAGACCTGTCAGTGCACTTGACCACTTATGAATTAAAACTTGCATTTTATGTGTTTATTAGGAAATTAATGTAAGCACTTTGACTTTAGCTCTGTTATACAACAGATGAAACAGTGTGAATGGTTTTTCAAAATTATCTTCACTTCTTTCCTTCTGCTTCCACCACCCCCCTTATTTATACTCAATGCCTCCTTCCCACAATTGCACCAGAGGCTCCTACTGCCCCCTTGGATAATTTCAGTGATCCTCATGGGGTGGTAGCACCCATTTTGGGAACCTCTGACTCATGTTTGATGAGAAATGTTATTTGAGACAAAACAAAGCCTATCAATAAGTTAAGAGCAATGACAAAGATATAAGATGACGAGCAACAGAAATAAAAGCCTATGTTCCTCAGTGTCATCTTTCAGCCCACAAAGTCCCTGGCCAGAAGTAAGCATAAGCATCATCATATTAATGACAATAATTTAACATTTTAATTAATTCTGCCTTTGCACCAGGGTCCTCCTCATTATTGAGTTTTAAACAAAGAGAGGAGTGAAACAAAACAAATCCAAGCCTCTCCTCAGGCCTTCTAGGACTTAGTTGAAGGGAACACTCCAACCGTTCTGATAAGCACATCTCCAAACATTACTTCCCTGGGGCCCACAGGAAATAAGCCTCCATTAGCAGGATTGTATGGGTCTCTTCTCACAATCTCTTAAAAGTCAGTGGTCCAGGGCATATTCTGAGATTTGGGTGGTGCCCACACCAGCCCAAAATTCAGCTCTGATTGGCAACTTAAAACTGCTCTGAATTGAAACTGCTAAAGAGAATTTTAGTTTAAGGACAAAAGAAATAAACTGGGTGCTGGAAGAAATGCCCACGCTTGAGCCTTCCTTTGCTCCCTTCCCAATTAAACTTTTCTCTGTGTTTTTTCTATCAAAGCCTCCTCAGAGGTTACCTAGCTTTTAATTAACCCAGCCCCCAAATCCTGATGAGCTCACTGAAACAGTTGTATGAAAGAATGCTGCCCTTAACACCCCACACTGGCATGGCTCCAGCACCCATTCTTCAGAGTAAAAAAGGGGGCAAGAGGGAAAGGAGGCTTAGAAAAACACTGACCAGGCCCCTGCTCTGTTTACATTGGGCTCTGTTCTGAGAAACCTGGCACAGTGTCGTCATCTCATTTAAAACAGGGAGACAATAGCGAAGTCATGGGTGGTACAGAATCTCTCCCTCCAATCTGGCTTCCAATCACTGACTTACAGACTTTAAATTCCTGATGAATGACATGTAACAATTAGGAACCCGCTTGTAAAAGCCCACCATTAAGGGGGTGAAGGGGAAGGGCATGGCATGAATTTCTCTGAACCAGGGCCAAGGGAAGGGGGACCACCACCATCAGAATGCTCTAGGGGCTGGCTGAGCCCAGGGTTGTCCTGGAAGCCAGCTGCCTTCCCTCCATTGCCCCCCCCCCACCCCCGCATGAGGCCTGGCACTGGGCAGCTCCACGCCCTAGGATGCTCTTGCAGGCAATGCCTCAAAATCCCCTTTCCCTGATAATCCAACAGGGATTTTCAGCTCACTGCTGGCTAGCTTTTTAATTATCAATTCATACAGGAGCTAAAGGAGAGAAGGAGGAGAAAAATTGTCTCCCTGGAGATCCTGCTGAGTTTTTTTTTTCCAGGATTGGGCTAGCTTGTCACCTCAAAGCTTGCTTCCTCAGGTAGGTTTTAGAATATGCATGTTTTATACCCAGGAGAATTTCTGAACAACAGCCCCTAAAGTTTTCAGCTTGAAACAACTTGGCTTTCAAAGGTGTTATAGAAGGAACTGCAAGAACATTTCTGACCTCATACACTCCTACAGAAAGACAGACCTTCTCTCTCTGACTTTCTGTCTCTCTGTCTCTGTCTCTCTGTCTCTGTCTCTCTCTCTCTCTCTCTCTCTCTCTCTCTCTCTCTCTCTCTCTCTCTCTCTCATAATACCTCTCTCACACATGTGTTTAGTCTGTCTCTTTCCCTCTTCTCTCTTTCTCCATTTCTCTCTTCTTCCCCCTTCCTCTCTCTCTCTGTCTCTCTGTCTTTCTCAAGTTCTATCTCTATCTCTTTCTCTATATCTGTCTCTGTCTCTCTCTATCTCTCTGTCTCTTTCTCTCTCTGTCTCTCTGTCTCTCTGTCTCTCTCTCTCTCTCTCTCTCTCTGTCTCTCTGTCTCTGTCTCTCTCTCTCTTTGTCTCTCTCTCTTTCTCTCACATACACACACACATATACACACACACTCCAGTTTTAGTAATTCCTAACAGAGTAGCTGCATTCATAAAGTATAATACTAAGTTTTTTATTATTATTAATTTTTCCCTCATAGTTGAAGATGGTTTCTACATTTTGTAACTGGAAGAAAAAAGAAATAGAAGGTAAGGAAGCAGCTTCCCAAAGGCCATAAAGTGATACCTTTCCCAATCAATGCTCTTATACCAGACCCTGTGAGGGCCATGTTACAAATACATCTGAAAATGATCTTTGTTTTTGGCAGAGGACACTGAAGCTCAGAAATTTTAAACAAGCTGCCCACAGTCCACTTTGCCACCCTGACTAACAGCCCAGTGCCACCTCTCATAACTTTCAGTTTGGGGTCCTCTTTTCCCAGTTAGACACATCCAAGCGATCAGAAGTGCATCACTCAGATATCTCAGAAGAGGCTTGATTGGTCCTCTATATCCCACTCCATAAATGTGTTGCTTGGGGTTTGGCCCTAAGGCCCAGCATACACTGCAACTGACTCTGATCATTCAGAACAGGGACACATTCTAAGGCAGAGTGGGAACACCACTTGCCCTAACCCTCTGCTTTCCTCATGCCGTCATCTATCTACTCAAGTTTCCAAACCTAGACAAATTACCTGCAAATTACAGGAAATCTGTACCTCCAAATTGTGTGAACATCTGTTCCTCAAAAATTTTGCATGCATATACACTTGAGCTCATCCTGACCAAGACTTCTTCAGTAGACAAACAGTGGCATCACTAGCCAATCGCTCTCTCTGTCTCTCATTCTCTCATTTGACTTCTATTCTATGCCTCCATCTCAATGACTATAGCACATACCATCACAAAGGCCTGTCTCCTGGCCTTGCATACATTATCAAGTGTTAATGGTTCCTTTATAGGTCAGAGGGTAATCACTGGGCAGATATATGGTATCCTTCCCTTATTGCCAACCATGAGAATATGGTTGATACTTAAGTATTGGAGCTAACATTCAATAAATGCAGGTTTTCTGATGTAAATATATTGGTGGGGGGGTGGAAAGTTGCCTCTTGTCATCTCAAGCAAAGAAGTCTATTTATTAAGCTTCTACTATATGCTAAAAATAAAGTGCTATTGATTCCAAAGATATGATCCCTCTCGTGGATCATCATGTCAACTATATCTCCTGGATGGGCTGTCTAGGGTCTCAGAAGTATCTCAGTCAAGCTGGTTGGACTCATATCACAGCAAGACTACCAGTCTATGGCAGACTGAAAGTAGATAAAAATAACTGGTGAAAAGGTTCTGGTACAAAACTTTCCCCCCAAACTGTGACACATTCTGCCAGAATTCAGGCTTAGGGGGTGAATATGGCAAAGGAGTATGGTCCAATTCCTTGTACTTGTATATTTTCTGGTCATTATCATGGAGTATCATGAAACATTCTCCACAAGCTTTGCTCAGTTTCTTTGCTGTGAATCTACTTACAGTCTATCCTTGATTCCCAATGCAAAACTGCTAGAGGATGATCTGAGGACGCCTCAAGGCCACTAGTGGGATGATGGGAAGCACCACATCCTCCACCCATCCACTCAAGCTTGTAACATCCTCCTTTGGCCAAAGGGGTGGGTTAGTGGGGGTAGGGAGAGCAGGAAGAGGAAATCTAAGCCAAGGCTAAAGATGAGGTCTGTCCATTCTCCTAAGATGCTTCATCCTCAAGAGTTTCCTGGAATATTCTCTCCCCTGGTTTACCACTCCATAGTTCTCCTTCATTCCAGCTAATTCAATGCTTAATTTTTCACCAGTGTGTATTCCTTTAGAATTCTCCATCTTGTACCGTAGTAGGTATCTTCTCTCAACCTTTTCCCCTTCCTTTTCTATATCATTTTCCCACATTAGATTGTAAGTTCCTTGAGGACAAGAGGTGTTTTTCTTTTTAATATTTGTAATGTTAGCCCTTAGTATAGTGCCTGACACTTAGTAAACTTAATAAATGTTTGTTGACTGGCTGACTTTCAAACAGGGCCCTTGGGATATGCCATAAATCTTTCAGCCAATTGAACACACTAGTGTCCAGTATCATTCCACTACATTCAAACAGCCTTCAAAGAATTTTCAAATTTAGTACGAAATCTATTCTTGACTTTGATTGCTCATCTTTGCACCTGTTTTAAATGGTCTGAAATGACTTTTTTATAAAACATTTCATTACTCCACTCTCTCACTTTTCTGAAAAATAAAGGCTTTCCACTTAATGACTTATAAGGTCCTTCTGAACTCTAACTCTATGAACCTATGATGGGTGGCTATGATGATCCCATGTGCTATAACTTCTTTTCTGATATACCCGTATCAGAATTAATTGGTTTATCATGTTCACCATATTTTCCAAGGGTCTGGGTCATATTGTTTTAGCACCAACATCTAGAAGCAAAGTTTGGGTGGGTGAAAGATTGCTACCTCAGGAGACAGAGTTCACATCCTGATTCGGATCACTTATCCCTGTGTGACCTTGGGTGAGCCACTCTCTTACACTAGCCTCTCTTTCTTCATCTCTAAGCTGATGGAGTAAGAGTAGATTGGATTACCTTGAAGGTCCCTTGTAACTCCTCATGTATGTCTCTATGAACTTCTGAGTCACTTTCAATGACCCGTCACAAAAGGGTAAAATGTGAAGGCCATGAAGCCAGCTGGGCTGATGAGGCAGAAAATTCAAATTTCCTCAACTGTTTGGAAAGCCAAAGTACAGGCATGCTAGAAGCCTTCCTTGCACCTCAACCTCCCCCCTGAATCTTCCGCTCATAGACAAACAGGCAGCTGGAGGATGGGGGCTGGAAAAACTGAGCGATTCATTCCTCTCCTGTATCGAACTGACTTTTTAAAGGTTACTTACCCTGGTATGCTAATGAAATACAGCTATAAGTTGGTTCCCAGTAATTCTCTCTATATATGGTTTGGAGGATCCCTGATTACATTGTAGGTAGAGGAGGGAAAGATTCCTGTCATAACCGGAGATCCATTTGCACTTGTATCAGGCCTTTTTAAAAACCAAATGTGAGCACACATGCACACACACACACACACACACACACACACACACACTCCTCACATTGCCCATAAAATATGTGGTGTTTCAATTTTAAATAATGTTTATGCTGTTTACCTAGTCTAGAATTCTTTCCAACTCCTCCACCCTCATTTAAACTTTGACCTTTAGAAATTTGCTCTTTTTCTCACTAATAACATATGACATTTATGTCATGTTTTGTTTTGCAAAGCAGTCAAATATATATATATATATATATATATATATATATATATACACACATGTATGTATGTATAAAGAGAGAGAGAGAGAGAGAGGCAGATGGACAGATAGATCTAATTATCCATCCATCTATCAATTATCTCACATGAGTCTCACAAAAAAAAAAAATCAAGGGAGGTACAGAAAGTACGATTATCCTCATTTTCCAAAAGGGATGCTGAGGTTTCTCTATAAATAGATTTCAATGAATTGATTGGAAACTGAACAAATCTCTGGAACCTTCTTTGATTTCCTGCTAGAACTACCTGGGCAGCATGTGCATTTAGGTGCAGGCACCATGATAAAGAGGTAAAATGGAAGTTCAAATATATTCTATTCCAACCCAGTGGAATCTAAGTAGCTAGATTCATCCTAAGGAAGTACTGGTGTGCCGGGCACTATGCTCAATGTTGGTAATAAAATTGCAATATTCAAACAGCCCCCTCAAGGAGCTTACATTCTACTGAAGCCACTACATTGGTTCACCCCAAGTTACCCAGTTTCCTAATTGTTTCCCTTATGTAGCTAACTGTCCGATCACAAACATGAAATAGAAAACCATCCTAAATTTTACACTGACTACTGCAGCTCCTGTGAATTAAGCAAACATTCATCATGCCTATTCAACATCTAATTCAACATCTAATCCATGTTTGCAGGCAGGATGGTAAAGTGACATTTTATCCTACCAAGGTCAGTTAACAGAGTTGTTGCCCCATGAATTTCTGCCTGTCTCCCTGCAGCTCCTCCCAGACAGAATTGATTTTGAAGTCTTACACTGCTTGGTCATCGTTTTTCTAGGGAAAGAAGACAGTAAAAGGTGATCTCCTTTGAGCAGTTCTTCAAGGATGGAGCTTTCGTTGGCATGACTGAGTTCTAAAGGGATCACCAAGAGACAAACAATAGGACCTCCATACCAACAACTGCCCAGCATCCAGGCAAAAGGCAGCATGTGTGCAGACATGCCCTGATCCCCAGCTGACATTTTGGGAAGCCAGGCTTCCCAGCGTGACCAGGCACAGCCTATGATGGCTTCATAGCCAAAGTGGAGTTGTGGACATTTAGAAGGAACTTTGAGGGAAAAGGCTGGTGCCCTTTGTCCCTGTCCTTCCAAGCTCAGACTGCTTCTTTCTTTTTCATCAAACCTATTATCTTAGCTCCTTTGGCAAGTTACCCCCATGAATCCCATCTCCTAAGATCTCACACTTGAAGAAATCTCACAGCCTAATACTGAATATATGATTATGGACATTTTGGGCCCCTTTCAGAGCCCGTGTTCTTCTCTTTAAAGATTCCTAAGTTTCAAAAGGTGAGATCATGAAAGGAACCTAGGTTCTGAAAGCTCGAATATAGCCTTCTGGTGGTGCTAAATGTCTGTGTGCCATGAACATGGCATTCTCCACAGAATGAATACTGTAGAGGGACAGTGGAAACATGCATGGCACATGAGAGTAGGCTGCAATGTATTGGCAATGAGAATTTAGGAGAGATGACAAAATACATCAGTGTATGAAAACATAAAGAAGGGGACTGATTCGATAGCAAGGGTATGGGACAATCTATGGACAGCCCATGTGCTATCCATACTGCAGTAATAAAACAAAACAAAATCTCGAGGGAGTCCTGAAAATCAACAGGTGATGATGAGTGAAGGATTTTTCAGGAGCACAGGATGACAAGGGATGGATGGACTGCTATCTACACCATTGGTGGGAGTACTCATAGCAGTAAGACCACATACTCACTGAAGCATTTCAGGGTGTCTAGAAATCAAATGAAATTAGCAAAAACATAGAGAATTACACATACTTCCACATCCCTATTTCTTAGATCTATGTCGAACTAGAGTTATACAACAAAAAAAGAGAAGTAAGTGTATATCAGCACAGAGAACTTTAAACCTTGTAGTTAGTTAATACATTAAGGAGATCAAATGACATTTATTTAGCAACTACTGTGTACATAGCAACAAATAGTTGCCAGAGAGTATACAGGAGATACAGGAAACCCAGCTCTACTCTTTGGGAGTTTACAATCTATTAAGGAACACAAAACAACTGCTATGTAAAGGGAATCATGTTAATTGCAGTATCATGGGAGTTCAGACAATAATCTCAGATTCTCAGAATTGGAAGGAGCCTCAATGTCCAGGTAGTATAAGACAAGCTCCCAAAATGCCCTTAGCCAACACAGCTAGTATTCTGTCCCTAGTTTAGTCTAAGTGACCATCTAGTCCTTGCTTGGAGATGTCCTTGTCATCTCTTGAGGTAGCCTGCTCTTCCTTGGGGTTGTTCTACTGAAGAGAACATTTATCTTGACAATGAGCCGAAATCTGTGTCTCTCAGCAACTTCTTCTGGATCCCAGCTTTGCCTTTTAGGGTCCAGCAGAATAGGACTAATCTGTCTTTCATATGGAGGCAATTAAAGTATTTAAAGACAACTATCACATCCCATTTGAGCTTGATTCATTGGACTCAAAATTTGGCTCTAACACAACTCTTAGATATAAACCCCGAAGGCACCGAAAAGTCACCTTGTCTAACCCCTTCTGTCCCCCTGCCTTTAAAAAAAATGTTGAAACTAAGGCTTAGAATGAATAAGTGATTTACTGTAGATAACACAGCTTCATAGCATCACAGATTCAGATCTGAAAAAGACTTTGGAGACCAATGAGACTAACTCCCACCTTTTAGATATAAGGAAAATGGTAATCAGGCAGGTAAGTCACATCCCCAAGGACACACAGCTAGGAAGACTTTGAGCTCAGGTAGGAAGCCAGGCCTTCCTGACTCTTAAGTTGCACACCTCTTCCTCTAAGTCACTGTAGAGCTGGGATTTGGACTGAGGGCCTCTGGATCCAGTGGGTCTCACAATTCATAACACTTTAAGTAGGCTTCATTTTCTTCCCTACCAGATGGCCAAAGGCAGAGTGGAAGGGATAGGATATCACTGAAGCAAACTGAAATATGTAAATGGAAGATACAACATTTGAGCCCCAGAAAGGGCGTTTGTCCTTCCCAGCTAAGGACTAAGGAGTGAGACCAGAACAAGATCTATGAGCTACAGAAGGTATCTGTTCCAGTGTTTTTCACTGACTGCTGAGGCAACATTTTTTTTTTCTTAAGCTGTGTTACCCAGCCCTGCACTGTCATAATCATGCAATTATACCCCAAAGGAATGGAAGAGGAAAAAAAATCAATTCTGTCCATTTCACCACACTCAAATAGGAAAGTCAATGGATAATGTTTAATTATGTGAGGCACTAACACATTTAATTCCACCAGGGAACAGATTCTTTAAAGGCTTCCTTTTAAAATATGCATGGTTTCTCACTAATAATAATGAAAAAGAACCACAAGATTCCCCAGACACAGCCTCACCCTCCCTAAGCCAGCCCTGGCATGCCAGCCTTCACAGGACTGAACCCACACACCAAGAATCTAACTTGAGCTTGGGGCAGGGGGTGGGGGAGAGTTGGGGCAGGGCTTTCACTATTCAGAGACAGAAAATATTATATATCATCCAACCTGTCATTATCCTCTCTTGCCCCTTTCCCTCTTTACATCTGATCCTCTTATCCCCACCCCCACCGCCCCAGCAGACCAAAAGAAAGGTAATGATTTGCTGAGTGGATCATGATTTGGAGTGAAAAGAAAGAAGCCAGGCATGTGTGCATGCTTTGAGTAATCAAAACAATAAGTTGGGAAAAGTTTGCCTTCAAGTAGCCCAAGGCACTTCTGTAGAAGTTCCAGAAGAAATATTCTTCCATTAAAGAAGATGCTTCACACACACACACACACACATGCACACACACATACACACATGCACATGCACACATATGCACACATGGCAGATATGGGACCCATTTTGAAATGAGTTAAATAAGGCCCAAAATAGTCTGAGCTATGTCCTACTTTGCCTTTTAACAACAAACATAAAGATGAACATAAAGAGGCAGTACCGAAATACTGAATAAGAAAGGTCCGACTGATTTGACGGCACAGCAAGCAATCACCTAGATGGCAGGATGACACGTGGGATATTGGAATGTCCTCAAAGTAGTTTCTTCCTCCACCCATTTGCTAAAGGCTGGAAGTCCTTTGTTAGGGCTTCTTGCATTTTGCTAGATCTGCATAATTTATGACAATCAAAGTAATAAAGTCAGGGGAAAAAAAGGCATGCTAGGAAAATAGCCCTGTTTAACTGGAGCACAGAATGGTACTTGGCTCTCCATGGCTTCAGATGCCAGGTAGAGGAGGAGAAATTGTATTCTGCTGGAGTAGGAAGCTGCTTTCTTAGGGTTCGGAGCAATGGGATTTGGATATAAGAGGATCCTAACAGGGGCATGAGAGGTGAGAAAGAGAAGGCAGAAAGCCCTGATCTCAAGCTATTGAGCCAAGTGAATGAACAGGCAGACAGTCCTAGGGTGATGGCAGTGATAACAAAAAGGGGGTGCAGTTCTCTCCTCAATGTCAGGCATATAAGAGCACTTCAAGTTCACCCTCAGACTTCCATGAGGTGCTGGGCTGGGCCAGTGGGGGAGGAAATCTCTCTACTCTTCATTGGCCATAATTAGGACAATGGGCACATGACTAAGAATATATGTTGCCTTTCTGGGTAAACCTGAGAGCAGATTTCATATCCTTAGGGGCCTCATTGTCTCTCTATTTTTCTGAACAGACATGGGCAAATGATCTTCAAATGGGTCTTTCTTGCCTCAGCATCAAACTTATTAGTTTGGGAGATCAGGAACCCTGGGATTTGGGTACTGGTGGACCAGCAGAAGGTTATCTTCACAGAAAATTTGGGAAGAAGATGACCACTAATGGGAGGATGCTATAGATGAATGGAAGAAGAAAGCCATGCCAAGGAAAGGCCTTCTGAGATTCCCCTTCTTGCTGTGGGGTAGGAGTGCCCCCATCTCTTTCACTTAATCTCAATCTTTCATATACTAGCCGGTAGGCTGATAACACTATCCAGCTTTGCCTAGATAGTGATGCCCCTGACTGAATCCCAACCTCTTGTAAACACCTTTCCAAATCCTTAGGATCTCCTCTCTGTAGCCTTGGTTCCCAGTTTTCACAGGGTCCGGCTTTTTTAGCCAATTCCTTTGCTAAGGAGGAATAAAATGGATCTTCCCACCCTGGGATATTCATCTCTTCCTCTGAAGTTCTTCTGCTTCTGAATAGAGATCTTGTATCTAGCGATCCCATCCACCTCGTCGCCAAATATATTAGGAAGGCAGAATTTATGATTTCAAAGAGAATCTCATATGTGCCTAAAAGGTCCGGAACCGCAGGATATAAGGAATTCTCTAGGCAGAAGGCAGGAGAACTAAAGCATGTATTTACACTCCACAGTAACAAGCTCACAAACCAGCATCCCCATTTTGATATTTTCATCAAAAGCTTCCAGGCCCAATAAGTCCACCTCACAAGGGTAACCAGGAGGCCACAGAGAAGCGAGGTGGTATAAGGCAAAATCGTATACATGCTTCCCCTCTACGGTAAGAAGATTACCCACTAGCCTCCAGTCAGCTCTGCTACTGGCAGCTCAGCTTCGGCTGTAGGCATCTCTGGCTCCAACCAGAAAAGGAAGAGAGAGTCTTCAAGCTGTCCTCTCCCCTCTTATAGAGTTTTTGACATCATCAAGCACTGCCTGAATGACCAGGGCCGATTGGTTCTTGACTTGGCCCCTCCCCCTAGCATAGACCAGGTTAACACACTTCCCCTCAGCCAGCCCCATGACTCATCACACAGGAAGTTATCTGATTCCTGGCATGGTCGCTGGGCTTCCTGCCCCGGAAGAGCAAGCCCCAGTGTCCAGGGAAGCTCAATGAGGTAAGCTGAGTCATTCAAAGAAAACAAAGTCCATTCTGGTTACATTAATCCACCTTCTAAACAAAAGGCCTTCAAAGACATCTATCTTGGCTGCCTCATTTCCTTCCCTGCACCAAGATGGATACTCAAGTTGTTTCATTGTCTGGGTTATCTACCTTCAGCTCTTCAAGCTGACCTGTGGGGCCCTTTATCATCCTGGTCACCCCAGTCTGGATGTCCTTGAATTTATCTAGGTGGTTCTGATGATGTTCGCAGAAGTAAACATTGTAGATATACTCTGATCAGGGCAGAGCACGAATCACAAACCTGACACAAGGTCGTGATATAAATCACAAGGGCAGATTTCAATTGTCCAGACATCTGCTAAATTACTCTCTGTCTCCTCTCCTCCTCTTTCCCTATCTTTCTCTTTCTCTCATATCTTAAATTCCTTAAAGGAACTCAGGGCAGGTGAGAGACATTTTCAAGAATCCCATTCTGAAGACACAAAGGGAAAAAAAATCTAAAAAATAAGTAAAAGGAAGCATTGTTTTCAGCGTCTGAAACAGAAAAGTGTAGGGAACTCACCAGACAACATAGATTTTGACATTTAGAGAAGATGGGAGCAGGGGCCGCTAAAGCAATCCTATAGTATTGTAAGAATTCTTTCAGCACAACTAATACTCAGAATGGGCTGAGGCTGATGAGAAATGTGCAAGGGGACAAATGTTCGGGTTTTTTTAAGTCATTATTGGGGTAAATAGGAAACTCAAAGAAGGCATGCATATGATCACAACTCATGACTCTAAGGTGATAATAATGAATCATGAAGAAAGGGTAGAGCTATTTATCTTGTATTTTGTTTCTATTTTCTCTTTTAAGGAGGCTTAGTTTAAAAATAAGGATAAAATCATGCCTAAAAGGCTGCTGATAACCAAATCATTAATGAAGAGATAGTGATAGAGGTTTATGAGAGATAGTAAAGGAAGAGACACATGAGATTGATGAAGACAAAAAAAGAAAAGAAAAGAAAAGAA
The DNA here is from genome assembly GCF_011100635.1 of Trichosurus vulpecula. Classification (NCBI taxonomy): domain Eukaryota; kingdom Metazoa; phylum Chordata; class Mammalia; order Diprotodontia; family Phalangeridae; genus Trichosurus; species Trichosurus vulpecula. The sequence goes on along the minus strand of NC_050576.1, from coordinate 434,214,562 downwards.
AAGGCATTAGACTGCCTTGGATGACTTTAAGTCAGCTGAGCCAGATGAACAGCATTCAGGGATTCAGAAGAAATTGATAAGTGTGAAGTTTTTAGTCACTGTCCTTGATATTTGAAGACCCAGGAACATTCAGGAAAGTACCAAAAGGCTGTAGGCAAAATTTGTCCACATCTTCAACAAAAAGGAGGGAAATAGAGGCTTCAAATTATAAGTCAATAAGCTTGAATTTGATTCTTGTGTAATGAAGTTTTCCAGATAGGTTAAACTGGTTTAGCAGCAGCTAGGTGGTACAGTAGATAAAGCACTAGGCCTGTAGTCAGGAAGTCCTGAGTTCAAAACTATCCTCAGATACTTACTAGCTGTGCAACCCTGGGCAAGTCACTTAACCCTATTTACCTCAGTTTCCTCATCTGTAAAATGAGCTGGAGAAGGAAATGGCAAAATGTTTGTTCCTTGGCCAAGAAAACCCCAAGTGAGGTCACTAAAAATCTGAATGACTCAAAAACAATAACAAAGTCAAATTCCTCCATGGTCATAGGGACTAGTTTAAACCTTCACTAATGATCCTCAGATTTTTATATTGATATTAATTCAGCAAGAGATTGAGGAACTATCCCAGAATCTAAGCTGAAGGGAATTGTCCTTCTGACCTCAGAGTTTCTGAATTGGTTTGCAAGAGAATAGAGAAAAAAGGGACAGGAATAAGAGGTGAGCTATAGCAGAAGGGACCAGGGGCCTTGTTGAAGTGATGAGATCCCTGGGGACATTGGGAAATTCTTTTTTGTTCTAGAATTAGTGAATAAATGTGACAAGCTGGACACTAAACAAATCCTCTGATATATTCAACAAAAAATTTGGATTGAGCTTGTGGGAGATTATGCGTCAGAGTCTGAAGGCAAGTGTAGAAACATTTTACTTTCTCACTTTCTCCCACTTTATATTGAAAGACATCATTTAAATCCAAAATTATTCATTTTAAACTTTTGCTTTGTTATTTCCAATAGTATCATAAACCTGACTTTAGGAAAAAAAAGACCTATATAGGTTAAGTCATACAGGTCTTTAATTGCATTTAGACAGTACAAAAGAGGACATGCCAGTCACTAACTTGTCAGTAGTAACTAGAATTTAAACATGGAAGGGACTATTCTAATGATCAGATGTTGGTTCTTACCTGGGGGCTTAGAGCTTGTATGTTTTTTTTAATGAAATAATGCATGTTATTGAGCTTACTAAAAGAAATGAGAAATGTATCTAAATGGGCCTGAGGGCCATTGTTTAAAGGCTAATGCTGTGGCTCCTCTATTTGCTGCATGCAGATCACTTCAAACGTTGACACGTTAGACAAGAATCACTAGGCTTTGATGGGAAGTAGGGGAAGGAGGGTGGCAGCCAAAGATCCCATTATGACGATGCCCAGTAGGAGGGGACATGCATTATCTGGGAGAAGGACCCTTCCTCTTTTCATCAGGGAAACCTTGAATACAGCTTCTGCACTAGGCATGGACAGTGAAACACACAAATTTTAGACATTGTGCATGTGTGGGTTTGTTTTGCTTACCTTTGTTTATTGATTACAAGGTAGGGTTTTATGCTCTGTTTTGTTTGGGAGCAAGACTTGAGGAGACAATGGGGCAATGTCAGTGATGTAAAAAAATGATAAGACCATCAATGAATCATTTAAAAAGTGCACAAAATAGAATAGAAGAAAGTTTAGAAAGAAACAGAAATAAGCACGACCATTGAAATTAAAGCAATGAATGTATTACAGAATTAAGAAAAGCAGGAGATTTAAGGCAGCTAGTGGAGATTCAATGCATCATATACAATCCACTTTTTTGTGCTTTCTTTTTCTATACAGAATGTTTGGGCTTCCATGTGTTTGTCAAATTCAAAATAAGACAAAACATATTTATGTTAAAAAAAATCAACCACTGCTGTACTCTTAAGAAAAAATAAGGATCCATAAGCATGTAACTAAGAGAGGTTATGCTGACACCACTGAGTTCTCAAGATTATACCCTGTACAAGCAAACATTTAGTTTTTCAGTGAGTTACTGGGGCTATTTACATTTAAATGGTTTACACACACTCACAACATAAATACATGGCTAGATATAAACACCACACAGATAACATGAACAGCACATATACAGACACCCGCAGAGACACGGGGATCTACACAGCCAACTTACTTCATGCAGCCAAACCCACATATATACATATACACCATTCATGCTTTATATTTTCTTAGTTAGTTACTGCACAACATCTACTTTAATTGCTACTCCAGGTAAACCACAGTTTTCAATCTAAATTCCACCCAAAGGCAGCCTTGGGCAAAATTTTGAAGTGTGCTATGCTCACCTTCAGTCCTTCCTTTGGCTTTCCTCTTTCATGTTAAGACCTCTACTTGGAAAACCTAGTGAGCCCATCATCAATGCCCTACCCTCCCTAGCCCAGGGCTCTCACATTGCTGGGTTCTCCAACACATTGGCACAGAGACTCACCTTTCCTGTTTCTCGTTTCTCCCAGACCTAAGCTCTCAATGAGATAATCCAATGCAAAGTAAGGAAGGCTGGAGGGGATGTTCATTTTAATTATTCTTTTTTGGGAGAGACTAGGGGCCCCAATGGAACCCTTATGGGAATGGCTGTAAAGAAATGTGAGTTCAAGTCCCAGGTACACAACAAATACCAGCAGTCATCAAGTGTGGCCTACACCTGAGCAAGAATCCCATCCAGAGCATCTCCAATTAGTGACCACCTAGCTTTTTCTTGACAGCTTCAGAACCACTTCTTCCCACTCCTCCATTACTGAATCATCTTGTCACCAAAGAAGCCTGCTCTGAACCCTGTGAAGATGCATCCTCAGGTTAGAGCACTGGCCAATAATTCTTCATTTCCTGCATCATATGGTATAGACTGGATGCAGAAGCCCATAGAGCAGGGGTCCTCAAGCTTCTGTTTGTCTGTGTGTGCCATGACCCTTGCATGAAGCCTGGGACCCCCATCTCATTGTCACATTTTAAATACATAAAATAAAACACAACAAATTTCAAAAGAAACAAATGAAATTGACATTGTTTTTTGTTTTGTTTTGTTTTTAGTTAATGGCCCTGAATTTAAGAACTCATGCTCAAATCTCATCCCATCCAGTTAGTAACAGTTTTATTTTAAATGTGTTTTTTTTGGATGGTTCTAAACTTAATTATGTACTCAATTTTCTTATACAGAATCTAGGTGGCATTGTGGACAGGATCCTCCACATAGACTGAAGAAGATTTGATATTAAATCCTGACTTAGACATCTATTATCAACCTGTAAAAAAAAAAAATCACTTCACCTCTCAGTTTTCTCATCTGTAAAATGGGGGTAGAACCTATCTCACAGGGCTGGTTTAAACATCAAATGAACTAACATATGGAAAGCACTTTACAATTCTTAAAGCATCATAGAAATGGTGGTGATTACTATTTGTGTATATATATATGTATATATATATATATATATATATATATACATATATATATATATATGCCAACCCATGCTTTTCACTTGTTGATACAGCTACAATAAAGGGTTCTGCCAAAAGCCTTGCTGAAATCAATGTACTCTCTGCTGACCCCAGCCTGGTCACCACACCAACAAAGTTCTCACCAAAGGAGATGGAGGCGATTTCACTGAGTTTATTCTTATCAACCACGTGAGGATTTCTGGGGCTGGCCACTGCCTCCTTTAAGGTCTGATGCCCTCATCATTTAGTGACCTTGTAGGGAAGTTTGTTGGGGATCAGCATTAATCCTACTGCTCTGAAGTTCTTAAAGAGACTCACCAAGGAATGGAAGGGAGAGGAGAAGCTCAAGAGTCCATTGTGCTGCTCTGCCTAGGAATGTCTAAGATCATAGATTGAAAGCTCAAAGGGACCTTAAGTAAAGGACATTTGTCCAACCCCCTTATTCTATTGATGAGGACACTGAGTCCCAGAGAAAATATGTTTATCACATAAGGTCCCCCAGGGTATAGATCTAAGTTTCAAAATGAAGTCAAGTCTAGACACATCAATGAGCATTTGTTAAGTGCCCACTGTGTTCTAGGCATCAGGAGGGAGGCAAGATGCTGCGAATGTTGAAACAATAGGACTTGACAATGAATTGTATATGAGGAATGAGGAGTGAAGGAGAGAGTAGGAGTCTAAGATGCCACTGTGGTTGTGAGCCTGGGTGAATGGAAGGATGGTGAAAGCAGTGATAGAAAAGGAAAGTTCAGAAGAATGGAGGAAGGGGGTGGTGGTGAGTTCAGTATTGAATATGTTAGATATATTAGATAGCCTGTGCTATCTAGTGCTGATGCCCAATATGGAGTTGGAGAAGAGAGTCTGGAGGTCAGAAGAAAGCTTAAGGCTTGACAAGTGGATGTGAGAAATATTTACACAGCAATGATCAACTAATCTATGAAAGTTGATAAGATCACCAAGAACGGTAAAAGGAAAAAGAATAGAGCCTTAGGGGTCACTCACATCTAGCAGGCAAGACTTGGATGAGATCTAGCAAAAGAAACTGAGAGGGAGTGGTCGAATGGGTAGGAGAAGAACCAGGAGGGAGTAGGGCATGAAAAACTAGAGGAAAAAGGAGAATCAAGGAGAATATGGTGATTGACAGTGCCAAAGGCATAGAGAGGGAAAGAAAAATGAGGATTAAGAAAGAGACTTTGCATTTGGCAATTAAGAGATTGTGACCATCTTTGGAAAGAGGAGTTTCAGTGGAATGATGAGGTGGGAAGCCCAACTACAGAGAATTAAGAATAGAATGAAAGGAAAAGGAGTGAAGACACCCATTGTAGAAGGTCTTCTCAAGGAACTTAGCCATAGAAGGGAGAAGAGGTCACGAAGGACAGCTGACGTGGATGGATGGAGTGAGAGTTTTTGAGGATGGTGAGCAGCCAGCAGATTCATTTTCCTTGTTGTTGTTTTTGAGAGAAATGATAATTTCACTTTTATGTTGATAACCAATTAATATGGGGGTAACATCCAGGTTTTTTTTTTCTTTCTTTTTATATACTTATTGAAATTCCAGGGGCGGAACCAAGATGGCTGCATGAAGGCAGCGTCTTACCAGAGCTCTCTCACAAGGTCTGTCAGATTCCTATAAAAAAAGTGAATTTGAGCAGATTTGAGAGAGTCAGAAACCGCGAGCAGTCTGCGTGGGGCAAATTTCCGAGCCGGGAGAGTCTGAAAGGCCGGAGGAACGAACCTGCAGGCTCGGAGAGTGCTCGGTGCGGAGCTGCTCCAGACCAAGGCGGAAGCGGCTGGCCGGGAAATCCACGTGGGAGACGGGCTGGGAGAAAGCTGGGCGCCCGAAACCAGCGGAGATCCCCAGGCCTCCCAACACAGGACGGCAGTCTGTGGGAGCGACGAGAGGCAGTGCAATGCCACCAGCCGTGAAAACACCCACTCCTGACGCTTGCAAAACCCAGGAACTCAGCTTCTTGAACTTCCGGAAGACTCAATGGCCAGGTAAACGGCTCTAATCCCTCCCCCCCTCACCCAGAGAATTCCTCGGGAAAAAAAAAGAGAACTGAAATAGAGGAGAGAGTAGTGGGGCCTCACAGGACAAATACTAGAAAGGAGTCAACGCCAGGAGCCCAGACGTAACCTTGCTCCCCCAGGGGAAGTGCCAGACATCAGCTCAAACAACAAACAGCTGAGACCATTGCTGAAAAGCAAGTGCTGGAGAGCACCCACAGGGAGTGAGACGCCAGGGAGCCAGACCCCTCCCCCACACCTCAGGAAACTGAAGGTTATAATTATAGACTCACAATCCCCAGAATAAGAAAGCTGGGACAGAGAGCCCAAAAATAGAAATTCATTGTAACGCCAGGAAAAGGGAAAACAACAAACATGAAGAAGAATACAAAAAAACCGAGGACAATAGATTCTTTTTATGGAGACAGGCAGGATCAAAATATCGATATGGAGGAGGACGGCAATGACACGGTAGATACATCAGATACCTCAAAAGCTAATATGAACTGGTCTCCAGCCCAAAAAGCACTGCTGGAAGAGCTAAAGGAGGATTTTAAAAACCAAATTAGGGAGCTAAAAGAAATATGGAAAAAATGGAAAAAAGGGAGAAAAAATCCACTGATGAAATCAAGTCCCTAAAGAATAAGATTGGTGAAATGGCTACGGAGATTCAGAATCTAGAGAGAGAAAAGGACACCCTGAGAGGCGAAATCAACCAATTGAAAATGGAGGCTCAAAAGCAAAATGTAAACACTAACTCATTTAAAATTAGACTTGAGCAAGTGGAAGCTAATGAATCTATGAGGCATCAAGAAGTAATAAAACAAAACGTAAAGAATGAAAAAATAGAAAAAAATGTGAAATATCTGATTGGCAAAACAACTGACCTGGAAAATAGATCCAGGAGAGACAATTTGAGAGTTATTGGCCTACCGGAAATCCACGATGAAAAAAGGAGCCTTGACAGTATCTTCGAAGAAATTATCAAAGACAACTGCCCAGAGGTCCTAGAACCAGAGGGCAAAATAGTCATTGAAAGAATTCACCGATCACCCCCTGAAAGAGATCCCAAACTGAAAACACCAAGAAATATTATAGCCAAATTTCAGAGCTATAAACTCAAGGAGAAAATACTGCAAGCAGCCAAAAAGAAGCAATTCAAATATCGTGGAACTACAGTCAGGATCACGCAGGATCTCTCAGCTTCCACATTAAAAGACAGGAGAAATTGGAATATGATATTCCAAAGGGCAAAGGAGCTGGGACTACAACCAAAGGATCAACTACCCAGCAAAACTAAGCATAATTTTCCAGGCAAGGCGATGGACATTCAATGAAATAAGGGAATTCCAGACCTTCCTGATGAAAAGGCCAGAACTCAATGGAAAATTTGATCTCCAAATACAAAACTCAAGAGAGACATAAAAAGGTAACCAGGGGGAAAAACCCCACAAACCTCATTAACCAATAAGGTTAGGTTGTTTACATCTTTATGTGGGATTATATCATCTTATGTATGTTTTTTATGTATGTATGTGTATATATATATATATATATATATATATATATATATATATATATATATACATATACATGTACAAGTCATTCTTGTGAATGGTACAACTATTATGACAAATGAAAGGGATATACATAGGTTGTGAATGCCTGTATAAATTAACTGATGTAAAGATATAAAATATAAATAAGAGATATAAAGGGAGGGCTATGAGGGAAGTGGTAAGGAGGTAGTAGAAAAGGGTAAATTAAAGCAAAGGAAGTGGCAAAAAAAACATATTATAGTAGAGGGAAAGAAGGGAGGGAGAAGAGCAGTATTTGAGCTTTACTGTCATCTGATCTAGTTCAAGAAGGGAATAACATACTCTGATAAGTTTAGAAATCTAACTTGTCCTACGGGAAGTGGGAGGGTAAGGGGGGAAAAAGGGAGGGGGGAGGGCAGAAGGAAGAGGAGAAGTAGCAAGTGGGTAACGGTAAGATAAGGGAGGGGAATAAAGAGGGAGGGTTAACTGAGGAAAGCGGCAGTCAAAAGCAAAACTTTGTTGAGCAGGAGAAGGGGAAAGGGAGAAATAAAAGCATAAACAGGGGGAATTAGAATGGAGAAAAAGACACAGATAGAAATCTTAACCCTGAACGTGCAGGGGATGAACATTCTCACAAAACAGAAGCAGATAGCAGAATGGATTAAAAACCATAACCCTACAATATGCTGTTTACAAGAAACGCACTTGAAACAGGGGGATACACATAGGGTTAAGGTAAAAGGCTGGAGTAAAATATATTGTGCCTCAGCTAAAGCAAAAAAAGCAGGTGTAGCAATCCTAATCTCAGACAAAGCAAAAGTAAAGATAGATTCAATTAAAAGAGATAAGGAAGGACATTATATCCTGCTAAAAGGCACCATAAACAATGAAGCAATATCATTGCTTAACATATATGCACCAAGTGGTAAGGCATACAAATTCTTAGAGGAGAGGTTAAGGGAGTTACAGGAAGAAATAGACAGCAAAACTATAATATTGGGAGACCTCAACAACCCCCTTTCTGAACTTGATAAATCTAACCTCAAAATAAATAAGAAAAAAGTTAAGGAGGTAAACAGAATTTTAGAAAAGGCACATACGATAGACCTCTGGAGAAAACTGAATGGGGATAAAAAGGAATATACTTTCTTCTCAAAAGTACATGGCACATACTCAAAAATTGACCATGTACTAGGGCATAAAAACCTCAAAATCCAGTGCAGAAAAGCAGAAGTAGTCAATGCATCCTTTTCAGATCATGATGCAATAAGAATCATTTTTAATAAAGTACCATGGAAAAATAAGCTAAAAACTAATTGGAAACTAAATAATTTAATTCTAAAGAGTGAGTGGGCCAAAGAACAAATCAGAGAAACAATAATTTCATTCAAGAGAATGACAATAATGAAACAACATACCAAAACTTATGGGATGCAGCAAAAGCAGTTCTTAGGGGAAGTTTTATATCTCTAAATGCCCACATGAATAAAATAGGGAAAGAGGAGATCAATGATCTGGGCATACAGCTGAAAAAGCTAGAAAAAGAGCAAATTGAAAACCCCCAATTAAATACCAAATTAGAAATACTGAAAATCAAAGGAGAGATTAATAAAATTGAAACCAAGAAAACTATTGAATTAATAAATAAAACAAAGAGCTGGTTTTATGAAAAAACCAATAAAATTGACAAACCTTTGGCCAATTTGATTAAAAAAAAGAAAGAAGAAAATCAAATTACCAGTATCAAAAATGAAAAGGGTGAGGTCACCTCTAATGAAGAGGAAATCAAAACAATAATTAGGAATTATTTTGCCCAACTGTATGCCCATAAATTTGACAACCTTAGAGATATGGATGAATATCTACAAAAACATAAACTGCCCAGACTAACAGAGAAGGAAGTGAAATTTCTTAATGACCCCATATCAGAAAAAGAAATTGAGCAGGCCATCAACGAACTCCCTAGAAAAAAATCTCCAGGGCCAGATGGTTTTACATGTGAATTCTATCAAACATTTAAAGAACAACTAATTCCAATACTTTGTAGACTATTTGGGAAAATAGGTGAAGAAGGAGTCCTACCAAATTCTTTTTATGACACAAATATGGTACTAATACCCAAACCAGGTAGAGTTAAAACAGAGAAAGAAAATTATAGACCAATTTCTCTAATGAATATTGATGCAAAAATTTTAAATAAAATATTAGCAAAAAGATTGCAGCAACTCATTACGAGAATAATACACTATGACCAGGTAGAATTTATTCCAGGAATGCAAGGCTGGTTCAATATTAGGAAAACTATTAGCATAATTGACCATATCAACAACAAAACTAGAAGAAACCATATGATCATCTCAATAGACGCAGAAAAAGCCTTTGACAAAGTACAACACCCATTCCTATTAAAAACACTAGAAAGCATAGGAATAAGTGGAACCTTCCTCAAAATTACAAATAGAATCTACCTAAAACCATCAACAAGCATTATTTGTAATGGGGATAAACTAGATGCATTCCCAATAAGATCAGGGGTGAAACAAGGATGTCCATTATCACCCCTATTATTCAATTTGGTACTAGAAACATTAGCTGTAACAATAAGAGAAGAAAAAGAAATTGAAGGAATTAGAATAGGAAAAGAAGAAACTAAATTATCACTTTTGCAGATAATATGATGATTTATCTAGAGAATCCTAGAGAATCAAGTAAAAAACTACTTGAAATAATAAACAACTTTAGCAAAGTTGCAGGATATAAAATAAACCCACATAAATCCTCAGCATTCCTATACATTACTGACAAAGCCCAAAAGCAAGAGATAGAAAGAGAAATTCCATTCAAAGTTACTGAAGGCACTATAAAATATATGGGAGTCTATTTGCCAAGACAAACCCAGGGCCTATATGAACATAACTATGAAACACTTTTCACGCGAATAAAATCAGATCTAAATAAATGGAGAAATATCAGTTGCTCATGGTTAGGCCGAGCTAATATAATAAAAATGACAATTCTACCTAAATTAATCTATCTATTCAGTGCCATACCAATCGAACTACCAAAAAATTTTTTTTACTGAGCTGGACAAAATAATAACAAAATTCATTTGGAAAAACAACAGGTCTAGAGTATCTAGGATATTAATGAAAAGACATGCTAGGGATGGTGGCTTAGCCGCACCAGATATTAAACTGTACTACACAGCAGCAGTCATCAAAACTGCCTGGTACTGGTTAAGAAACAGGGGTGTGGATCAGTGGAATAGGATAGGCACACAAGTAGGTGAAATCAACAAGTTTAGCAATCTACTCTTTGAGAAACCCAAAGAGGCCAGTTTCTGGGCTAATAATTCACTATTTCACAAAAACTGTTGGGAAAATTGGAAAATGGTAGGGCAAAAACTGGGCATAGACCAATATCTTACACCATATACCAAAATAAAGTCAAAATGGGTTCATGATTTAGGAGTAAAAGTTGATACTCTAAGTAATTTGGGAAAGCAAGGAATAGTTTACTTATCAGATTTGTGGAAAAGTAAAGAATTCATGACCCAACAAGAGATAGAGAGCATTACAAAATGCAAAATGGTTAATTTTGATTATGTCAAATTGAAATGTTTTTGTACAAAAAAAGCCAATGCAACAAGAATTAGGAGGGAAGCAGAAAATTGGGAGAAAATCTTTGCAACTAGTATCTCTGATAAAGGCCTCATCTCTAAAATATACAGGGAGCTGAGCCAAATATATAGGAATACAAGCCATTCCCCAATTGAGAAATGGTCAAAGGATATGAACAGGCAGTTTTCAGAGGAAGACATTAAAGCTATCTACAGGCATATGGAAAAATGCTCTGGATCACTGCTGATTAGAGAAATGCAAATCAAAATAACTCTTAGATACCACATCTCTCCTGTCAGATTGGCTAAAATAACAAATCAGGAGAATGATAAATGCTGGAAAGGATGTGGGGAAATTGGAACATTGTTACATTGCTGGTGGAGTTGTGAGCTGATCCAGCCATTTTGGAGGGCGGTTTGGAACTATGCCCAAAGGGCTATAGAAATGTTCATACCCTTTGACCCAGCAATACCACTTCTAGGGTTGTATCCCAAAGAAATCACGCAAGCGGGAAAAGGACCCATATGTACAAGAATATTTATAGCAGCTCTCTTTGTGGTAGCCAAGAATTGGAAATCAAAGGGATGCCCATCAATTGGGGAATGGCTGAACAAGCTGTGGTATATGAGGGTGATGGAATACTATTGTGCCATAAGAAATGGGGATGATGCAGACTTCATAACAACCTGGAAAAACCTACACGACATAATGCTGAGTGAGCGGAGCAGAGCCAGGAGAACGTTGTGCACAGCCACAGATATATGGATTCCGTGAGGACCAACCCTGACATACTGCGCTTTTCTCAGCAACCTAAGGGACAAGGACAACTCCAGGGGACTCACGATGGAGAATGCTATCTTCATCGAGACAAAGAACTGAGAAGTTTGAATACAGACTGAGGCACACTACATGCTCACCTTTTCTGCTTCTCTTTTGTTTTTGTTTTTGTTTTTTTTTTTTTTTTGGTTCTGTTTCTTCTTTCTCATGATTCATTCCATTGGTCAAAATTCTTCTCCACGACTTGACTAGTGCATAAATTAATTCAATGTGAAGTTATACATGACAGTTATATGAGACTTCATGCTGTCTTGGGGAGGGAGGGGGGAGGGAGGGGAGAAAAACTGGAACTCAAAACTATGTAGAACTGTGTGTGGTAAACTAAAAATAAATAAAGAAATTTATTAAAAAATAAAAAAAAAAGAAATTCCAGCCTCAGGGGGGATTTCTGACCCTGCCCAAAGAATTCACCCCACCCAGACCATCTTATCTAGGTGGAATTCTTAACCCACTATTCTTCATTCTTTATTGTTCCTTAATTGAATGGAGGATCTATCCTTGTGTAGAGATCTCCCTGAGGTGGGAATGCTCTGACTTGAGATGACTCTCTCTTTCTTCATAAGTGACATGATATAGTCATTTTCCCAGCCCCTCATTAGAATACACCCACATCTCATTATATTATTTATTCTCTCATTAATTGTTAACCAATCAGAGTTGATTTCTGCCTGTTGGGATCTCCCACTCTCCAAGGGTACTTAAAGGCCACCATGATTTGTCTTTGGTCCGCAAGAATGCCACTGAACTCTTTCAGTTAATTATTTGCTACGTATAATTAATAAAATTGTTATTAATTATGCACAAATTATATCTCTCAGACTTTTCACGTGTCACATTCTTCAGTCATTTCCGACTCTTTGTGACTCCCTTTGGGCTTTTCTTAGCAGATGCTGGAGTGGTTTGCTATTTTTTCTCCATCTAATTTTACAAATGAGGTAAAGAAGGCTTAAATGACTTGCCCAGGGTCACATGGCTAATAAGTGTCTGTGGGTAGATTTGAACTCGAGATTATAAAAGTCTTCCTGATTCCAAGCCCAACACTATCCTCTGTACTACCTAGCTACCGGGAACATGTAGATAGGGAAAAATTTAATATAAATAAGAGCCTGGGAATGATAGAAAGGACAATCTCCTAGGAAAGATGGGATGCAAGGGGTTTGTCTTGGCAAAGAAAAGGGCTGCCTCTTCATGTGAACGGGGTGAAAGAGGAGATAGAAGATGGCAACTGGGTGAGGTGAGATGTAGGATAAGGGAGAAGAAGGAGCTCTTTGGAAATGGCCCCAGCTTTTTTCAGTCAGGTCTGAGGCAAGTTTTTTAGCTGAGAAGGAGTAGAGGCATGGGAGGCTTTAGGAAGGATGAAAGAAAAGGTGCTGGGGTGAGTTGGATGATAAATAATTTAAAGAGGATAAAGGATTTTCTTGTCATGGTGACCTAAACTTGGAACATAAACTTGTAATGGACGCAGTAAACATAACTCGGTGATTTTTTTTTTCCAACTTCATTCAGCAGAATGTAAGTGAACAAAAAGATGGTATCTGTAAGCCAAGGCTGGGGTTTGGCAGGACAAGGTCCTTGGGAAGCAAAGAGGGGTAAGTGATTCAAGAGAAGAGGATGGTATAGAGTGGCAGTGGTCCACTAAAGATTCAACGTGGGCAGAGAAGAGAGGATAGGGACAGTACAAAGGTAATGGCCTGGGAAAGCCTTGAGGCATGGAAGGATTGGATGTGGAAGTGAGGATGAAGATCAGGGCTTGGGGCTGCAAAGCACAGAACCTGGTGGAATTGTAATAGGTTTGATCAGATAAGGGAACTGCAGAATTCATGAACATGAATGTAGAACACTTAGAATGATGGCAAGAGAGAAGTACCAAGGCATGAGCATCTCCGACTGTCCTAACACTTAGTACACCACAGCTGTCAGATTCTAGACTGGCTGATAAATATGGATTGAATGAATCTCAAAGGAGCAGAGAATGTGAAGTGTTGATGGTAGAGGGAGAGTCTGGCAGTGTCAATGGGGATCTAGGAATAATTCTAGTCTGCTACCATGACCAGTGAGTCAGGAATCTTATGTACACTGACAGTGCTTGGAAAGGAACCAGCAAAGCTGTCTCATCAGAAGGGATCCAGGACTCAATGAGTGCAAGACGAAGGATGAAGTGAGAAAGGAAAAGTTTGGAGATAAAATCTAGTTTGTTACCTATAGAACAGGCATTGCATAGAGCACAGTGAAAATGTTGGGTATTTTTAGACTGAGATGTTGTAGGAGCTAGGTTGAAAGGGAGGAGAATAAGATGCTGATGAGTGGGATTTGAACAATAACTGAAAGGGATTCAAAATCACTGGGAAGGGGAGGTATGATGGGCTGGAAATCTATTAATCCATCAGGGGTGAATTCAGGCAGGTTATCTTTGACTATAGCTATTTGGCCACAGGCAGAATTGTCCTGCTACCATGAGGCCCAATAGGTTTCACCACCCTTTAAGAGATCCCATGATCATCTTTGTACACATCAATGCTTTTGTCCCAGCAGCTCTTTTGGTTTATGTGTATTTATCCACACAGAATGCATCTGTGAATGTCTAGCTGGGTTTGAGTATCCTATGTGAGTGCCCTTGATTCAAGGAAAGGTCAATGCCAAGCAGTAACATTGAGGCAAGATTGTTATTGACACAGAACTATGGTCAGATAAATTAGATATGTGCAAAGCATGTCATTTCTTAGCTTAATGATAGTCACAGGATCCTCTTGTCCACTGGACTCAGAAAGAGGGTTCCCTGTTTAAGGCTGATGAATGACAACCCCTCCCCCCCACTCCCCACCCATCACCAAGTGGTAAGCCATGACACTAATCTAGATTGATTTTTGTCTTTTTTGCAAGCTGAGGAATTGCTGGAGGCCTCATAGCAGATCATAGAAAGTCTTGCTTGACTGGCAAAGGCTTTTGCAGAATACTGTAGTCTCCTGAGTCCCCTCCACATGTACCCTCTCCCGCAGTGATCAATCCCAATTGGTAAACACGATCCATAGTACTAGAGACCTGAAAACAATCCACTCTCAATAGGGAGGAGACTCAGATATAAGAAAACAGGTCACCTGGCCATCCTCAATCCAACTTTTGAATTGGCTTCAAGACAAGCAAAATACCATTTCTACAAAGGAACAGGCAGATCTTGGCTAACTTAGTCATTTATTAGAACTGGTCAACGGAAAATGCCCAGGGGCTGCTTCCAATATGCCTAGGCATGTTTCAGAATTAAGCCAGCATGCCAAAATGCATTCTTTTTTTTTCCATGAATGGACTCTGACCTCATGTGGGAGTTAAGCAAATGAGAACCGAAGCACAGACAGGCAACATGTCTGAAACAGAATGAGCTCCAGCCTTTTCCAGTGAGGTTCCATTTCTGGCAAGGAGCAATCTTTGACCAGTTGAGTAGGTGAATATTCTGGCTCCAGGAGAGACATGGATTCTCAGAAGATGCTTTTAAAGCCTTTTCTATTACTCCTCTGCCTCATTCATTGCTAAATCCAAGGGAAAAGTCACACCTATGGATTCATTGCTTTTACCATTCTCTCACTTGTGCAAAGGGGCAGCTAGATGCCTCAGGGGAACCTAGATAGCTCAGTGGATAGAACACTGTGTCTAGAGTCAGGAAGACCTGAATTCAAATATGACCTCAAAAAACTTAATAGCTCTGTGTCCCTGGCCAAGTCATTTAACCCTGTTTACCTCAGCTTCCTCATCTGTAGAAGGAAAAGCCAAACCCCTCTACTCAGTATTTTTGTGAAGGAAACTCCAAAACAGATCCCAAAGAATTGGGCATGAATGGAACAACTGAACAATGTGTTCTAATTGATGGAGGTTTCCTTTAAGGACTATGTCCTAGCAACAAACTCACACACACACACAGAAAAGCAAAGATACTTCCTTAGTCCTTCACGGATAATCAGCCATTTCAAGTGCCCTTTATATGGACATTGGGCATGGTTGTGGGTCTGAGAAACAAAACAGCTTGGGGAATTTTTACAAAACAACAACATGCCCCTGGTTTTCAGACATTTAGAGATAGGAGGGGACTTAGAAGTCATACCATCCAACACCTTCTTTTTTGATATTTGAGGAAACTAAGGCAACAGTGGCCTTCTCACTCTGAAATATCTCTCTGCCACTGCAGCCCCCCAAAGCTCCATTTTCAGGAAGTGCCTAAGCAGCAATGTTTACTCCTCTCCTGACTTTCAGCTCTCTGTTATCTGCCCTCCTTTGCTGATAAAGGATGGAACTTTTCTGTCTTTTCCCATCCACCTCAATGGATAGTTTAAGCACCAAATGAGATCATATTTGTAAGATGATTAGCACAGTGACTAGCCCCTAGTAGATGCCATGCAAATGTTTATTCTCTTCCTTTCTCTCCCCTTATATGTGTATTGCCTGGACTTAGAAACTTCCTGGCACATAGTAAATGCTTTAAGAAAGCTTATTGACTTCACTTGAGGATAAAAGACTACAAAAGATTGTACTCCTTTGAGGATTAGGGGAAGAAAATTATTTTTCTATCAGGCTTTACTTTAATATTTGTTTGAGTATTCTGTCCTAATTAAATTACTTACTCTTTGATTTATTATGTCTGCCTACTCTATTAGCAGATGTAACACTGAATGTGGACTCAGCCATAATCTCCTAATTAATATTACCCCCACACACGCCACACTGAACCTGGTGATCGAATTCTAAAAATTGAAAACTGGAAGATAATATAAAACAGGGCTGTCCAAAATGTGGCACAGCAGGCAGTATGTGGTCTGCAGTTTGATTTACAGGCCCTCCTACAAGCACTGAAATTTACATAAATGCTTCAGTAAACAAAGCCCAGCTACTGCAGAGCTCTCACTAAAATGGCAAATTGAAATATATTGTCTGTTATTTCAATAAAAACCTAAGGTTTGACAGCCCTGATATAAATAGTAGTATGGAATTTAGAAGTGGGAAGGCCCTTAATGGAGACTCATCCAACAAGCTTAACTTATAGGCAAGTAAACTAGGTGCAGAGACATTGAAAAGCTTGCCTCCATTCTCTCAGGTAATAAATACTGTAACTGGCACTTGAAATCAGCTCTTCTGTCTTGAAATCTTCTATTTAATATGTAATGTTATGGTCATCATTTGATCATTTGGGCTGTTGTTAGAGAAGATAATTCAGCCATAGAATACTCCAGGGCTGGAAAAAGGATGGGACCTGTCAGCCAGAATGTGATTTAGGAAGGCCCTGGCATTGTTCATACCCAAAGGAGAGTCAAGGACATTTTGTAAAACAAAGGGAAAATTAACTCCATAATATATTGTGACATTTGATAAGTTGATATTTACATAACTTAAAATTTCAGAGAAATAATATTAGTATCATTATCAAAATTTCCTCAAGGAATTCCTATTTTTGCCACATGATAGACCAGGACCTTGGGGAAGACTGTTTAGGAAATGCGATTTTAGTATAACCAGTGATAGAGTATTTTATGACTTCTAGGTCTGTTTCCCAAAGAGATAATAAAACTGGGAAAAGGACCCACATGTCCAAAAATATTTATAGAAGTTCTTTTTTTGTGGTGGCCAAGGGGATTTAGGGGATGCCCATCAGCTGGGGAATGGCCAACCAAGTTGTGGTATATGAATGTAATGGAATACTATTGTTTCACAAGAAACAATGAACAAGCAAGCAGACTTCGGAAAAGCCTGGAAAGACTTACATGAACTAATGCTGAGTGAAGTGAGCAGAACCAGGAGAACACTGTACACAGTAACAGCCACAGTGCGCAATGACTGACTTTGATAGACTTAGCTCTTCTCAGCAAGGCAAGGACCTAAAACAATTCCAAAAGACACATGATGGAAAATGCCATCCACATCCAGAGAAAGTACTTTGGGGTCTGAATGCTGATGGAAACAGACAATTTGTTCTCTTTCTTTTGTTGTTTCATTTCTTCTTTCTTTTGGTTCCTCTCATTGGGTCTAATTCTTCTTTACATCATGACTAATGTGAAAATATATTTAATATGAATGTATATGTAGAGCCTATATCCAATTGCATGCTGCCTTGGGGAGGGGGAAGAGAGGGAGGGGGACAAAATTTAAAACTCAAAATCTCTTGTAAATGAATATTGCAAACTAAAAATAAATAAATTATGTTTAAAAAAGAAAGATCACAAAAAAGAAAAAAAAAAAAAAGGAAAAAGAAAAAGAAATTGCTCCCAGCTATAAAGTTATGACCTTGTGTCGCAGCAACACACACTTTTTAATTCTGCTGTTCTGTCTTAGCAGTGGTGTGATCATGGGCAAATCACTCTCCTCCTCTGTAAGATGACTCCAACCATTTCCTTTAATGTCTCTTCCAATCCTAGAAATGCAATCACCCCACCTAGAACTGAGGCATCCTGCTTTCCATTAGAGAGTTGTTTAGGCCACATCAAGTGCTAAATAATTCTAGTCAAATCTGTGACTACAGGCATCTAGGCCTATCAAAGTACCAACAGCCCTCACTCCCTACAGCCCATGGAGCATGGTTAAGTGCCATATTAGGTCCAAGGTCAGGGACATGGCCAGCCTGTGGTTGAGGTAAGTGGGAGGAGCTTTCAGACCCCTGGCAAGGGGCTTTTCTACCTTTTCTCAATTAGACTGATGACTTTAACATGCAATGACCAGAGGTATCTTATTGGTGCTGACAAATGGCTATCATATTATTTCATTTGAACCCAGGTTGAGACATGTTCAAAAGTATGTTCTCAGATCCATAAATGCCAGTTTGACTCATGATAAGAAACCTTTTCCAATTTAATCTGCTTCAGTGTGAAGCATCTAAAGCCATCCTAGAATATCGTAGGTACAAGAGATCTTAGCAGTTCTCCTGACCAAACCTTTTCTCCAAATAAATAATCAGAGGCCCAAAGATGATCCATAACCTTGCCAAGGCCATAGAGCATGACTGAGACAAGAACATAGTTTTAGTAGCAGTGAGAAGAACATCAGTCCAGTTCTATATGGTTCATCAGGAATTCCTCAGTGCTTTGTCCTCTGCTCATGAAATATTGATGGATAGAGAGGAATAACTAGGTGGTGCAGTGGATAGAGCACTTGGCCTGGAGTCAGGAATACTCATCTTCCTTGGTTCGAACCTGGCCTCAGCCACTGACTAGCTGTGTGATCCTGGTCACTTAACTCTGTTTGTCTCAGTTTCCTCATCTGTAAGATGACCTGGAGAAGGAAACAGCAAACCATTCCAGTATCTTTGCCAAGAAAAGCCCAAAAGGGTTCATGAAGAGTCAGATGTGACTGAAATGACTGAACGACAACCATAACAAGGAACAAACAGGTAGCAATGCTGCTGTAGGAAATGCAGAGATTGCCAGATTTTGTGTTAGGTGCTCTGAATTCAAATCCTGACTTTTCCATGCTCCAATTTTACCAGAGACTGAGCACTTCCTTTCTGGACCCCAGTTTCCTTATCTATTAAATGAGGGAATTGGCTCTGATGACCTCTAAGGTCTGTGTGAAATTGGAATCTATGCTACCGTGATTCTATCAAGTTGTCCATTTCATTGCTCTTTCCCCTTTCATCAGATAAAGATAAAATTCCTCTAAATTTGACTTCAAGCTTGGCTTTGGTCACAATCCCAAGTCATGTTCAAAGCACGCTGTGAGTTGGAAATGGCCTCCTGATCTTCAGAAACAAATCAGCCCAAGCACATGAAGGGAACCTGGCCTTCAAGGCCCTTCACAATCTGGGTCAAACATACTTCTCCAAGCTGCTACTGTTAATCTCTCTTCCCTCACCCCAAATGACCCCACTGGTTCCACGTCTTTGGCATTTCTGTACCGTCTCTGGGCATTTGACGAGGTGCCCAGCATGCCTGGATTGCACTTATTAATCGGCTCTTAGAAGCCCTGGCTTCCTTCCAAGCTCAACTCAGATATCACCCCTTCTGGGGAGCCTTTCCTCACCCCTCCTTGCTTGTTCCTACTGCTTACCGATGAAATTGCTTCGTATATTTTTATATACTTGCTTATACATGTACATGTTGCTTCCTCTAAATAGAATGCAGGGTCCTTGAAGCCAGGGCCTGCTTCATTTCTGTCTTTGGATTCCCATTATCTATTATAGGATCTGAGATAGAGTAAGTGATTAAGAAACTCTTGTTTAATGAATGAATGAATGAACAAATGAATGAATGAAAGAACAAACAAATGAACAAAGGAATGAATGAATGAATAAATGAATGCCTTGCTTGGAGATTCAGGAGAATCAGAGCCATGACTAGAGATATTTCAGTTAAAGCCACATAGGAAGGGCCCTCCCATCCCTCCACAAACTGACCAGCCAAGGATGCTCTGATGGAGAAGCCAAAGCTATTTCCTTCTCTTTCCATCTAGAGTGATGCAGAGTAGCTCATTTCCAGACCAAGATGAGTTTTCAAATGTCCATAACAGCTTCTCACCTTCAAAAGACTGATGTTTTGTTAGGGGAGTGAGGCTGGGAGCCACCCCCCAGCACAAGTCCCAGTGTCTCCCCAAACATTCTATGGGAAGGTTGGAGTGGCCAAAAAAGTCATCATCGTCCTTTGGCCAGCCTGGTGAGGAGCCTTCTCCAAACTGAGCTAGGGTGGTCCTCAGGCCATGGACATGAAGTCTACTGCTGGGTATGTCCTTGAAGCCCTGCCAGCCTACTGGGACCTGTCAGTGCTTGTGTTTTGCCGAATGGTCTGTTGGGATTCAGGGAGCATCTCCAGACCTCAAAGACATCTCCAAGGAGGATTTTGGAGGGGCCCAATGAAGAAGAATATGTCTCCTTATTGCCATCCCAGTCTCCTAGGAGAACTAATCCCCCTCTCTAAGAGACAGGAGGAACCTCTCAAGGACTATCTGAACGTGGGGCTTCGTACCAGCCTCATCATGCAGGGCTGTGCAAGACTAACTAAATGTTCTGGGGCAGTGGTTTGAGCACATCTGCTGCCACCCAGCAGCTGCCCAAGGAAACTGCATGGACATCACAGAGGAGTCATTTAAACAGGGAAGGGGGACTGGGAGAAGCAGATCTGAGAGAGAGAGAGAGATGGGTGGGGGGAGGGAGAGACAGAAAGAGAGAGACAGAGACAGAAGGACAGAGAGAGAGACAAAGAGAGACAGAGACAGAGACAGGGACTGAGATGGAGCCAGAGATATTGAGAGAGGCAGAAAGAGACAGACATAGAGTAACACAGAGACACAGAGAGACAGAGGTGGAGACAGAGACAGAAGCAGAGACAGAAAGAGACAGAGAAAGAAGAGAGAAATTGAGAGAGAGAAGAGAGAGACGACCCCTGAGCACTAAGGCACAGGTATATAACACACCCTCCAAAGTCATATAAGCTGCAAGTAAATTTTGGCTTTTTCCCGGTGCCATGATGCCTACCAAAATCCCTTAGCCCTCCTCTTCCAGGGTTTCATTACTGGTAAAATGAGAAAGATAGATGGTCACTATCTGCCCAACCTGAATAGTTCATTGTGGGTTAAAAAAAAAGCACTTGGCTACTCCTGAGGAAGTGTGGTGAAAGAGGAAGAGCCCAGGCCAACAGGATGGGAATTTGCAGACCTGGGCTGTGTGGAGTGCTGTGTGACCTTAGGCAAATAGCTTAGCCTCTCTGGGCTTCAGAATTTCCTTCACATGAGAGCACAGCCAGAGTCAATGTGGTGCAGAGGAATGTCTGCTGACTTGGGGGTCAAGGGCCCTGGGTTGAAATCCCATTGTTGTCATTATGTGACCTTGTACAAATCACAACCTCTCAGGGCCTCAACTCAGCACCTTATAAATGAGGTCCCTTCCAGCTCTAAAGCTGTGGAATTGACAAAGCTCTTCTGGGTAATCTGGGTCCATTGAAGCCAGGAGCTCCTATTAAGAGTATGACAGATGACACTCAATTAATTACCTGCATGTGAATGAGGCACGTTAGGGAGCACACAGTCTTAGCAGCCGGCTTCCTCACAGCTTGCCATGGTTGTATAGGTATATGTGTAGATAAGGAGCTTTCTCCCAAGCTGGACAGTAAGCTTATAGGAATTTTTAAGAGAGTTTCATCAACAAATGTATATTAAGTATTTTTGGCAGCTGGGTGCTACAGGGGGTAGAATGGAGTCATGAAGATCTGAGCTCACATCCTGTGCAGATGCATGTGAGCTATGTGACATTATGGAAATGTTTGCCTCAGTTTCCTCATGTGTGAAATGGGCATAAGAATACTACCCCAAAGGAGAGAATCTTCATAGAGTTTTTGCAAACCTTAAAACACTGCATTTGAAGGCAAGCTGTTTCTTGTTTGTGTCTGGCACCTACTCTTAGAAGAGGTAGCAGGGCACCCAAGGTCATCCTTTACCCCCAGGTTGGCCCTCCAGCACTTCCCATGCAGATGCCTAGAAAAGTCTGGGTGGGTGGGTTTGGGCAGCTCATTCCCTAAAGTTGGAATAATGCAGAGAATAGGCCCAAACGAGGAGAACAGCCAAATCCCTGGAGCATTCCATATTTAAAAAAATAAAAACAAAAACAAAGATAAGATGGTCCCATTCATCATAGCATTGAACACTGGGATCCAGGAGGATGGAGATCTCCTTGTCGGCCCCCTCTTTTTGTAGGCAAAGAGCTGGGGCCCGAAAAGGCCAAGTAGATTTCCCAAGGTCTCACAGATAGGAAGGGTCAGATTTGAGGCCATTTCCTCTGACTCTAAATCCATGCAATACTTTTTTTTTCTATTCTCTCTGATTATACACAATAAAAGTAAAAAGAAAACCCAACTTCACATTTGATAAACCACTTCACTCCCATTATCTAATTTGATCTTCACAACAATAACCTTATTACCCGATTTAACAGATAAAGAACCTCCCCTTCCCTGTCATTGCTAGTGAATTCCTCCAAGATTGCCTTTCATCCATGCACTAAACATCTTGTACAAACATAGTTACTTGTGTGTTGTGTCTCTCATGAAAATGAGGCAGCTGGAGGCCCAGTGGAGTGAGTTGGGCTTGGGGAGGCAGAAAAAATCATCTTCCTGAGTTCAAATCTGACTTCAGAAACTTACTAACTGGGTGACCCTGGGCAAGTCACTTAACCTCTGTTGGTCACAGTTTCTTCAAGTGTAAAATGTAGATAATTGCACAGGGTTGTTGGGAGGACCAAATGAGATGATATTTGTAAAGCACATAGTAGAGTGCCTGGCACACAAGTATACTTATTCCCTTCCCTTCCTTGAGAGCAAGTCCTTTCCATGTTATTGGGGTTTTTTTGTTTGTTTATTTGCTTTGCTGTGCCTTTCTTTATATCTTTCTGTCTTTAACACAGTGCCTAGAACATAGTAAGCACTTAATAAACACTTGTTGAAAGACTATTACTAACCAAAGATCAAAGTTTAAATGTTCCTGGTCACACAGCTATTTTGTGGCTGTATCAGGATTCGAATCTAGGTCTTTCTGAGGCTGAGTTGGTGTCTCTGTCCATCAAGTCCTCCACTGCCCCCTCATGCCTTGGCAATTATTCTGCAATGGAGTGATGGATCAATGGAATGATCTATTGGAGGGCACTGTCAGATGCTTTGTTCTACGGATTCCTCTTGTTTCTGAGTGAGACTAAAAGACCACTGTTTTCTCTTCCCCCTTGGAAATTCTGGAATTCTGTAGAAGCCCCTTCATGGGAGGATGCACTCTGGTGGGCCTCCCAAGAAGCCAGACCTTTGACTCCCATCTGGTTCTATGCCCTTAATAAAAGAATTTGTTCTGTGATGTTTGGATTCAGTCAAAGGGCCTCACTTGAGGAACTATAGAGCCACATGAGTCCTCGAGGCTGCAGGGTCCCCACCCCAGTAGAGAAAGTTCCCTCACCAGGTGTCCCAATGAAATCATACATTTGGTTAAAACAATCTTTCAGATGAAAGACAGTAGCACATGGAGAAAGCCAACCTTAGGGTCTGATGGACCTGGTCTGAAATCCCACATGTGACCATTACTACCTCTGAGTCTGTGAGCATGGTTCTCATTCATTCCTTCATTTGGAAAAAAACAAAAACAGAAACTGCCTAAAGTATCTGCGATGGGCCAAGTAGTAGTGTGGAGAGTTAGGACCCAAAGATGGAGAGTAATGGTCTCTTCCCAGGGAATTGGGGATGTATGATATTAACCCTTGTAAATCAATCCTATAAATGGGTGGAGGTGGGGCAGGACCCTGAGCAGAGTCATGGAGGATGCAAGGAATTCTGACCCAGGAAATTCTCTAAGAGGTTAAGCTAGCTTGCTGATCTACCTTGGTGGTGAGAACTTCCACACTGGAATTTCTCCACATGAATGGCACCACAGGTGATGACTGAAACCAAAGTTCAGAAAATCCCCAATCAGTGAGGCTGGCCTTTAAGGAACAGGAGAACTTTTGGACCACCCTGCCATTTGCCTGAATTCAGGAGCAACAATTTCCCAAGGATTAGCCATTCACACCCAACCTCCTGGTAACCCAATATTTATTAGATGAAAATGGGAGCTGTTGTGTCCAATCTGACACCTGGGGTCAGTCCATGATCCAAACATATCAGGATTGTGGAATGCAGGACCCTCCCCCCTCCCCCAGAAGTGCCAGGAAATAATTCAGGCAGTCCTAATTGCTCATGTTAGAGATGAAGATACTGAGGCCTGAGGAAATGCTGGGGGTGTGTATGGGGTGGGGGGGAGTAGGGGAAGTGAATTAACCAAGATCACAAAGCAAGTAAGAAATGAGGTTAGGGTTTAAACTCAGGTCTTTTAACTGAGGCTAGTTCTTTTAAATGGAGCACCTGCATCTCAAAGGTATGAAGGGAGCAAGAGGCACATGATTCTCATGTCATCCCAAGAGACAGTGTTGGAGTCTGAGAGCCACCCTCAGCCATGAGGCATAGGTCCTGGAGCTGTTCTATTCAATGCTCCTCTGACTTACCTACCCCTTCCCTCTGAAAGACTTGTGTGGCTGAGGCTGCCTCTTCAGCATTTATGCCCAGGCTGTAGGGGTCCCAGACTGTCACTTAGCACTGATGATCCTTCCCCAAAGCAGAGCGGAGGTATGATCTTCACTATTCACTGTCCTTGAAGACACACATGGTTTGGAGGTACAGAAACCCACTGTCAAATTAGACCATGGAGCCTTGGGCCAGTTTTCTGCATAACTGACAGCTGAAAGTTTCCTTATAAGAGTAGCCCAGAGAGAAAAGGCAAGGGCAGAGCACTTGGCACGGGGGCTGTGAAATAGTGAAAAATATGAAACCCTCCCCTTGGGGGCTTCTTTGACACATGCTAGCACTGTATCTACACAGACCACATTCCCTATCCAATCCCCTTCTTCAACGACCTTTCTGTCTTCATGAGCATGCTGGCAAGGATGCTTCCAGTAGGCACTGGCATGTCTGGTTTGGTCCCTTGTTCATTTAGGTTCAATTCAAAGAGCATCGCTTAGAGATTGGCATCGTCCTAGAGGCCAAGCATGTAAAGACAAAAACAGCCCTTCTCATATAGCACACAGCCTCCATGGCCCTGCTCCCCTCCCCATAGGTATAGGGTGCTATTTGTTGTATTTCTGCATCAGTTGGACCTCAAGAATAAGTCCTCTCCTCCAGGGAAGGGGGGTCTCTTTACATCCACAGGAGTGGCCCCAGGGGCACCTGGAGAGCCATTAAGGTTTGCTCTTTTTGCTGGAATGGATTTTGAGATTACCCCAAAACCAAGAGAAAATGCCATAGAACTGAAAAAGCCAGAAGTGGCCATGCTCAGTCAGGCCTTGCCTTATGTAGCCTTCGCTCTCCTGCCATCTGGCCTTTGAGTCCATCTTTTGGCATGGGATAATACCTCAAGCCTTTGTGTTTGCATCCTTCACTTCTCTTTGGCAGACACTTATTTTTTTTTTTAATTTAAATGCTCTGGGCTCCTTCAGACTCTTCATCCTAATATTAGGAGTTGATGGATTGTACTAGAAAGTGAAAGGGTTTGGGGTTAAGCAATCTGGGTTAAGATTCCAACTAGACTCTTCTCTACCTGCATGAACATTAGCCTGTAACTCTACTTCTCTGCCCCCCATACAGATTCTTATCTGTAAAAACCAGCTGGTGACAACTATGGAACCGAGTGCCTCTTCCCATCTAAGGAACTTCCTTCAGCTCACAGACCATTCAGATCTGACTGACAGCACCTCACCTCAGCCAGGGCTTCAGATGAGTAGCTGACTCCACTCCATGGCCTCTCCATGACTCAGCTATTTCCTAGGCAGCAGTCCTCCTCATTCCTGCTGCCTCAGGATCCTAATACTTAAAATGCCTAAAAATACATATAAATAAGAGATCTAATCTTCACCATAGAAGGAGATGGTATTTTTCTGTTCTACCGTTCAAGAGGCTGGGGGAAATTTCTTCACCTTATTTATAAATGTGTAGTTAGGTTGAGACTGTGTGAAGGGTTGCAGAAAAGAACCCCAGTTCAAGAGATTTGAACCTGGTCAAAAAGATATTCTCCCCTGCCCAACCCCAGCCCAATCTCCTGGAGCTCTGTGTCCCTTCCCCCAAACCCTGTGATTAAGACCACAGACATCCATGCCTTCCTCTTCTGGGTGATGCTTGTCCTATTTTTTTCCCATAAGCTTCTATGAGGGAACACTCCCAACACAAACCAAGGTACTGGAAACTTTCTTCCTCTATTCCTTGCCTTGCAGGGACACAAATGGAGGAGGTGGACTGTTCCTTAGTTATTGTTTCTTCTCTGTGTCCAGTTCAATCTCAAATGTCTGTTGAAAGCATTTTCTTCCTCCTCCTGCTCCTCCTTCTTCTCCTCCTCTTCCTTCTCTTCTGTCCTCTCCCCTCTATTCCCAATCTCTCTCTCCCTCTCTCTCTCTCTCTCTCTCTCTCTCTCTCTCTCTCTCTCTCACTCACACACACACACAAACACACATACACACACACACACACACAGTGTCTTTCTCTCTTCCTCCCATCTTTCCCACGTGTGACAAACTCAGTTGAAATCCTTCCGCAAAGCTAAATTTAAAGGCAGCACTTTTATGATTTCTTAGCCTCTGTTCAAATTCTATGAATTAATTTTTCTAACATCTGCCATCTGAGGGATTTGAAGTTAGCCATTCACTTAAGTTAGAAAGACACGAAAAGAAAAAGGAGAGCAGATTACTTTCTGGACAAGACTGTAACATTAGACTGTAACATTTTGGAGGCCAGAGGCCATGTCTTCATCTTGGCTTTGCATAAAGGAGATGCTTCCTGGACATATGAAGAAGTGGCTAATGAGCCAACCCATGATCATTCCTTTACATTCTCTGTCTGAATTCCTAGGGCCCTGAGGAGCCGTGAAATGAAATTACTCAGAATTGCCCAGAGATCCCTTGTGCAAAAAGCTTTCTCAAAACACTCCTTCACTCTCACTGCACTAAAAAGAGATCAGTTTGCCTTAACAAGCTACCAGGGCAGGAGAGACACTGTTGGGAAGGGCTGAGGCTAATGATAATTACATTTCTATGACACTTCTAGTTTTTCAAAGTGACTCCCATATATTTGTATCCACACACACATACATACATACATACATACATACATCTCATTTCATCCTCACATAAACTTTATGAGGTAAGGGATATTATTATCCACATTTTACAGATGAGAAAACTGAGGCTTAGAGTGGTTAAGTGACTTGCCCAGGATCATAAAGCTAAGACTCTGAAGGAGAATTCTGACTCAGTTCAGACTCTTAGTCAACCACAACTTGAAGTCAGTTGTTTTAATAAGAGAAATAGCCAGCAGGCCAGGTATAATAGAAGGGAGTTTTGACCAGCCAGGAGAAAGTATATGCAATTCAATTCCTGGGAGATCGGTGGGGGAGAGGATAATGGCATTGACCATAGGATCAGAAAATT
This sequence comes from Trichosurus vulpecula, assembly GCF_011100635.1. Lineage (NCBI taxonomy): Eukaryota > Metazoa > Chordata > Mammalia > Diprotodontia > Phalangeridae > Trichosurus > Trichosurus vulpecula. Next base: position 434,187,106 of record NC_050576.1, on the reverse strand, counting down.
CAAGGTGAAAAGATGCCTCATCTAGTCCAATCTGCTCACTTTGCTGATGAAGAAGGTGTATTGGCAACCAAAAATGGGCTCCTTAGCACTTAGTCAACAAGTGGCCTTGACTAGTTTGGCTTTTTCCCCTGAACTGAATGCTGTTTGTATGTTGGACTGGAGTAAGCTTGTCGGCCCCTTCACCTTGCTTCCCTTGCTTAAGCTGATGGAAAGAACCTGTGCTTTCCCGGTCAACCCCTTCACCTTGCTTAAGCAGATTGAAAGAACCTGTGCTTTCCCTGGCGTACCTTACACCCCCGCAAAAGCCGGATGGTTAAAAGCAGCTCCTGTTGGAGCCAGAGGCTGCTATAGCTATAGCCACAGCCGAAGCAGGAGCTGCCAGTAGCAGAGCTGACCTACGGGAGGAAGCTGAACAAAGACTTCAGGCCAGTGGGTAATCTTTTTACCGTAGAGGGGGAAGCATGATTTTGCTTTATGCAATCATGCTTCTCTGTAGCCTCCTGGTTACTCTTTCAAGGCGTACTTATTGGGCCTGGAAACTTTTCATTAATATGTCAAAATGGGGATGCTGGTTCATGGGTTGGTTACTGTGGAGCCTAAATATATGTTTTGATTCTTCTGCCTTCTACTTTGAGAGTTTCTTATATCCGGCGGTTCCGAACCTTTCAGACATGTTTATGATCCTCTTTGAGATTATAAACTCTGGTCTCCTAATACATTTGGCGACGAGGATGGGATCGCTAGGTATAAGATCTCTATTTAGAAGCAGAACAATTCCAGAGGAAGAGATGAATATCCCAGGATGGGAGGATCCATTTTATTCCTCCCTAGCAAAAGAATTGGCTAAAAAAGCTGGACCCTGTGAAAACTGGGAACCAAGGCTACGGAGAGGAGATCCTAGGGATTTAGAAAAGTGTTTACAAGAAGTTGGGATTCAGTCAGGGGCATCACTATCTAGGCAAAGCTGGATAGTGTTATCAGCCTACCGGCTAGTATACGAAAGATTGAGATTAAGTGAAAGACATGGGGGCACTCCTACCCCACAGCAAGAAGGGGAATCTCAGATAGCAGGAGACCAAACTGACTCAAATGAGAACTTTTCTATTAATGTGGCTAAGAGCAACAGGAGACCAAAAAAGCCCAGAGTGCATTTCAACCCAGCCCAGAAAGAGCCTGACTGCCTGCTTCGTCCTAGCCATGGTGGCAGAGGAAGTGAGTGGGGGGAAGATGAGACAACGTTAGGGGCCGAGGCACAAAACACTACTGGGGTTCAGGATGTCCCTCACACAGAGAATAGGAGATGGTTAAATGATCAGACAAGGGCTCGACCCATACAAAGGAGGAAGACAGAAACCCGAGGTGAAGATTCAGTTACAAGGGAAATTCAGGAAGATTTCTCACCGCAAGAGGTCACAGATATTTTGAGTAGATTCAGCCAAAGAATAGGAGAACCATTGATATCTTGGATGGTAAGACTCAGTGATCAAGGTGCCAGTGGAATATCAGTAGATAGGACAGACTGCATGAGATTCATAGGTATCAGCCATGATCCTCTAGTTCAACAAGCTTTTAGGGAACATCATCAGCAAGGAGATGGTGATAGCAGGACTACTCTGTTGGCATTAGCCGCTGTGGGATGCAATAAGAGATATGCTACTGATTCTATGTGGCCCACTGAGCACAGACCCTGGTATTCACTTAGAGATTGTATCATGAGACTAAAGGAGGAGGTAATGAAGACTGCCATTATGATAGGAACTGCAGACAAATATTACAATGATCCAATGGGACTGCCTCATAGGAATTTAATAATTAGGACAGCTCCCCCTGCTTATAAACAACTAATTTTGAATTTATTACTTGGAGAAGTAGGGAGCCGTCTTACAACAGTGATAAATAAGATTTTACAGTTACATGACTTAGGTGACTGGGGAAGGGATAGATCTCCTCGAGAGAGAAGGGTGAATAACCAGCAAACTTGGCGCCAAAGGAGAGTAACAAGGAAGGAAATGTTTACTGCTCTATTGAGAGCAGGGGTAGGTTTTGAAATGATAGATGGAATTCCAACCAATGAATTATACAGAATGTATAGAGGACTTGATAACACGAGAAATAGGGAAATAAGAACTGCTCCTGCAAGCCCACAAGCCACTCAGACTGAAGGTGACCTTGTGTGATTAACGGATGAAAACTTGTACATCTGGGGAAAGGCTGGGAGGACAATCCTAGTCTCTATCTAGGATGGGATCCTCTTAGTTCAATTTTCCCATTGTGTTTCCTTGTACATCTGGGGAAAGGCTGAGAGGACAATCTTAGTCTCTATCTAGGGTGGGATCCTCTTGGCTTCCTCATTATGTTCCTCTTGAAAAGAAACATTTCCCACCTGAGTTTGGCTCTGATGTTGGATCTTTGCATAACTGAAATCTCAACCAAACTTGAGATGATTTTATTTGAAGAATAATAGTCCATACTTGTCTACTCTTTTTGTCCTTTGTTTTGGCTAACGTTGTTGCTAGTTTTGTTTCCTTTAGGCTTAAGCACCCTGCACTTTCTGGTGACTGCCTAAGCACATAGCATTCTTGGAATTCCTGCCAGCTTGTTAAAGAACTGACCTCTGGAATGGGACTTTTTGGGGACAGGGCCATCTCTACATCCAATTTCAGCAAGAAGAAGCTATGGAAAATGAGACCTTCACCCCTTACCCCAAGATTTTGAGCCCCAATCGTTCAAGGGGGGTGGGAATGATGAGAGTGTTCTGTTTACTTATTTTGTGTTATCCTTGCTGTGTTGTTTTATTGTTATGATATTATTGATCCTATGTAATGGATACAAGGATCTAGGGGTGGACATTTGAATTATTAATTATTTTTGGGATGATTGATTGAAGAGATTATCTTGCTGGGACCTAGGGGTGGATCACATTTGAATCGTAAACCAATATTTAGGAATGTCACCAAATGATATGTTTTGCTTTATAATGAATGATATGTTTTAGTTTCCTTTGTAATTGGATCGCGATGTATGTTCTAGGATACATGGCTGATTAGATTATGTATCCTATAACAAGGGGTGGAGTGTATTGGCAACCAAAATGGGCTCCTTAGCACTTAGTCAACAAGTGGCCTTGACTAGTTTGGCTTTTTCCCCTGAACTGAATGCTGTTTGTATGTTGGACTGGAGTAAGCTTGTCGGCCCCTTCACCTTGCTTCCCTTGCTTAAGCTGATGGAAAGAACCTGTGCTTTCCCGGTCAACCCCTTCACCTTGCTTAAGCAGATTGAAAGAACCTGTGCTTTCCCCGGCGTACCTTACACCCCCGCAAAAGCCGGATGGTTAAAAGCAGCTCCTGTTGGAGCCAGAGGCTGCTATAGCTATAGCCACAGCCGAAGCAGGAGCTGCCAGTAGCAGAGCTGACCTACGGGAGGAAGCTGAACAAAGACTTCAGGCCAGTGGGTAATCTTTTTACCGTAGAGGGGGAAGCATGATTTTGCTTTATGCAATCATGCTTCTCTGTAGCCTCCTGGTTACTCTTTCAAGGCGTACTTATTGGGCCTGGAAACTTTTCATTAATATGTCAAAATGGGGATGCTGGTTCATGGGTTGGTTACTGTGGAGCCTAAATATATGTTTTGATTCTTCTGCCTTCTACTTTGAGAGTTTCTTATATCCGGCAGTTCCGAACCTTTCAGACATGTTTATGATCCTCTTTGAGATTATAAACTCTGCTCTCCTAATACAGAAGGTGAGGCCAAGAGAGGGGAGGGAGTTGGCTTTCTCACCTTCTTGTGTCACAGCACTTTTTGGAGATGGTCCCATCATCACAGGCCAAGACTCACACGGAAGGAGGTTCTTTCGAATATCTCTGGGAAGGGCCATAAAGAGATTCCTCTTCCCCATTGCTATTATTCCTTTGTCCTCCCTTACTCAAAGTAAACACATTCCTAAGCCCTCTGCAATCTCACAGGTCCTGAAATGACTAGAGAGAAGGCCAAAGTGATTCCTGACAGTCATGGCCCAAATCTTTCTCCATCATCACCAATAAAGGCTGGGATTTATCATGCTTCTTTCTCCTAAGAGCTCATACTTGTGTGTGTGTGTGTGTATGTGTGTGTGTGTGTGTATGTGTGTGTGTGTGTGTGTGTGTGTTTTGTTTTCTGTTGCTGTGTTTTGTTTTTTTGGTTTTCCCAGGGCATTGTCTCATTATACTTGGAGATAAGTGAACAATGGTATTTGTTTTGAACAAGTGGGCAGGGGTAGTACCAAAGTGTGTGTATGGGAGTACTCTAGGGCTCTAGAGGGAGACAACAAGAATGCAAGTATCACCATCATGTTAGAACCCTTTCCCCTCACCCCTTCCCCTTCACACAGACACAGCGTCAAGCTCTGGGCTCATACATACCTTATTCAAACAGGAACATGAGGAAGCTTGGGCCCAGAGTCAGTGAGTCAACAAGCAGTTATTAAATACCTACTATGAGCCAGGCACTGGGGATACAAAGAAAGATCTCCCTCCCTTGGAACAAAAACAAACATGGTCCATATTGTCAAGGAACTGGCAGTTTGTGGAGGAAGAAAATATGAAAATAACCATACAAATTCTCTGTAGATGGATTCAGTCGGGGGTAATGAGCAGAGAGAAAGCCCTAACATTGAGGGAGGGAGGTAAAGGCTTTTTGCAGAAGATGGGGAATTAGCTGGGGCTTGAATGAAGTCTGGGAAGCCAGGAGGCAGAGATGAGAAGGCAGACAGTTCCAGGCAAGGGACATCAGTGAAATTTCCAGACTTAAGAGATGGAATGTCTTGTGGGAGGAAGAACAAAGGCCAGTATCACTGAGGCGTAGAGTTCATGGAAGGTCATAAGACATAGGAAGAATGGAAGAGCAAGAATGGGCCAGGCTATGAAGGAAGGGCAAAGGCAAACAGGATTGGTTTGACACTGGATCTTGGAGGGAGTGGGGAGTCACCGGAGTCTATTCAGTGGAGGGGTGAACTTGTGTTTATTGAGTGGAGAGGAGAAGACCATGATTGAACCTCTGCTTAAGGAAGATCCATTTGGGAGATGAGGGAAGGATGGAAGAGACTGTGGAGCCACTTGAGGCAGGGAACTATGTAATCAGCCAGTCCTAAGGTGATGATGTGTCAGGGAAAGGCAGTGTCAGAAGAAACAAGGGGAAGGCAGTGTCAGAAGAAACAAGGGGGCATATGGGAGAGGTGATATGGAGGGGGAATGGAAAGAATTGGGACATGGAGTCAGGAAGACCTTCAAATTCTGCCTTAGAGATTAGCTGTGTGACCCTTAATGAATAATAATGAATATTTAAATTATACATAATGAATGAAATATATAATAATAATTACTATAATAAAAACAAGTCACTTAATTGCTATCTACTGCCTCAATTTCCTCATCGGCAAATTGAGATTGATAATCACATTTAGCTTCCAGGTCTCTTCTGAAGATAGAAGGAGATGGGATTTGGAAGGGGCTTTGTGAACTCTAAAGCACTGTGGAAATGCTAACTATAATTTTTAAAGGACACAACACCTCCACTATGTCTAGGGATCTATACCTTTGGTGTGGAGAATATTCTTTGAGGGAAAAAAAAAGAACAAAACTCCAATTGCAACTTTTTTTTGGCAGGCTGCCTGATATAATTGAGTGAATCCCAAGACCTAGAGTTTGCAAAACATGCCTGGAAGGGAGTTCAAAACCCCTTCAACTCAAAGAGCAAGATGGGAGGTTGTGAAGATGGGTAATACAGAGCTGTCCCTAAAATCTTCCTTGGGTTGGGGACCCAGGCCGATGCCAAGGTCTGCTGCACAACTCCTCTTAATCAAAATAACCTTAGCCCTCCAGCAGAAGGCAGCTTCCTAGCCAGCCACCTGGTAAGGATCAAGTGGGAACCTTTTCTATTCCGTCCCTTTAACTTCTCCTTCCCCCACCCCCAGTTAGGCAACACTTGGGGATTGCCCACAACAGCTTCAGCTGTGTGCTCAGGGCTCTCTTCATTAGATTGTCTAGACAGGAGGTGGGGTTGTGGCAGGAGAGCAATCTTTTACAAGAGTTTCCACAGAACATCAGCCCTCCTGGGGATCATGGCATGCTGACAGATGTCTGTGAGCACAGTGGAATGAGCCCTGATGAGAACCTGAATAACCTGGAGCAGCAGGGCTTTGAAAGCTCCTCCCTTTGAGCCAGGGTGGTGCCAATGGAGGGTACTGAGGGCACTGAGGAGCCAGCTTTTCCCAGTAATCTGATCTAGGAGAGGCAAATGATGAAGATAGAGTACTATCACATCCTATGACTGCTTAGGGACCCCAAATAAGCACTGAGCAAGCCCATGGGAGGAGAGAAGTTTCAATGGTGGTGTGATGCTAATGATGGATGAATTAATGTAAGGATATTTAGGAAATGCTTCCTAAGGCCAGACATTGTGCTGAATGCTAGTATTTCAAAGAAGGAATTGAAGCAATCCCTGACCTCAAAAGGTTACATTCTAGTGATGATCATGATGATGCTGATGAAAATAAAATATAAGGTCCACAATATCTCCCCAAGAAGAAGAATACACTTTCTGAGGACAAGGATGGGTTTGTTTTCACCTTTCTATTCCAAGAACTTAGCACAGTGCCTGGCACATAGTAGGGGTGTGTGTGTGTGTGTGTGTGTGTATGTGTGTGCGCGTATACACACACATATACATACATGTGCATATATACACATACACACAGAGACATATAAATATCATAATATAACATTACAATATTATGCCATTGTATTATATCATATCATATTTGTGATGTGACATCATATGACCTTGAATTAAATTAAGTCAGAAAAGCAGATCTTAGGGAAATCACATGAACAAGAGCAGAGTCAGAGGAAGACAAATTCACTAGGCCGTCATCCTTGTCTTTTGTCTTTGACAAAGCCTGTACAGGTAAAGACAGGCATCCCTCAGCATAATCTTGAATGTGGCCCCAATATTTCTGCATGACTCTTCTGGATGTCTCCTTGGGACATCCACAGCTTCTTTTAGGTCACAATTTCTTGACTTGTTTTTGTGGTAGGATTTGAATGGGCAAAATATTTAATTTTATCCACTAAGTGAGATAGCTTTAGGAAAATAGAATAATGTAACTTGTCCTATAACCAGACATTTCAAATGGCTGAGCTGAATAGACGTCAAGTGGGAAAGGTGAAATCTAGCCAGACTGGCCTTCTTCTAAAGCAGAGGTTGTTGATGGGTGTGGGTATGGGTGTGTGCATGTGCATGTGCGTGTGCATGTGTGTGGGTGCCTGTGTGTGTGTGTGTACGTGTGTGTGATGGACCTTTTTGTCAGAGCAGGGAAGACTATGGACTCCCTCTCAGAAGTGTGTGTGTGTGTGTGTTTTTTTTAAATAATTAAATAAAATGCTACATTTCAGGGAGAAGTTAGTGAAAGCAATTACATACTTTTCCTGTACAAGTTCATAAACTCACTGAATTGTATCCATGGAAACCTTGGTAATCCATAGAACTCAGGTTAAGAACACCTATTCTTCAGCCCCAAGCTTGTTCAGTGGGCTTACTTGAATCAGTTGTCTGAGTGTTACTAAGATGATTGTTCCGCATGCGCTTGGCAAATATCAGAAAAAGCCAATCAAAATGATTTAGTCCAAAAAGTAATTAAGTCATGAAATAAGTAATTAGGTTTCTAAAATATCCAAGAGTGTGCTAAATATTGGGCATACCAACACAAAATGAAAACCCATGCCTCCGCTTAAGGAGCTAACATGTGAATCCCAAACAAGCGATATTTATTATATGCCTCCTGTGCACAAGACATTGTACCAAGTGATAGGGAAAGGAAAAACATAAGAAAGAGGGGAAAAGGAAACAAGCATAACACAGGGAACCCTTGTAACCCCTGGCATGACAGTCCTTCAAATAAATGACAATCTCTGCCATACTCCTCCCTGAGCCTTCTCTTCCGTAGCCTAAACAGCCTCTATTCCTTCGATGAATCCATGTCCAACATGTTTTTGAGTAGTGTCCTGATCTCATCACCCCACTTTGGGCACACTCCAGATGGTTAGTGTCTTTCTACAATGCACAATATTCTGGCCATGGCCTGAAGAGAACAGAGGATAATGAAACCACAATCCCACTTTTTTCTGAATCCTGGGGCACTCCATTCATTCACTACAATATGGTGGATAAAGCCCACCATGCCTTAGAAGATTATCTTTCAGAGGTGTGTTTTGCCCCAAATCCATCACCTCATAGCCAGTCCAGTAATGTCATCTCTAAACTTGGCCTGGCTGCTCCTCAGTACATGGGGATGTGCAGAGCTCATCGTTGGACAGTTCTTTAAGCTGGCACTTACGCACCTGTAATTGGTGCCTCAGAGTTTCTACAGGGTTTTTCTCAACCCTCCTCTATGAAATAGCAAGCATTAGTTCTGTTAGGTCTCCTCTCCTCCCTTTCTTTGATCCGGATCAGTGACTCATTCTGTCAGTGTAGGGAATTCCTGGTGTGAGATGGATATTCACCAACACAGATTATCATCTCTCTGTAATTAGTCTTAGAGGGCCTGTGGTCATACTGCTAGTGGGGGTCAGAGGTAACTTGAACTCAGGCCTTCCTGATTCCAAGATCGCCTCTCTATTCATTTTTCCAGGCTGACCCTTTAAGGTAACAGATAATCCCCAGCTGCCACTCAATATCCTCATCCTTCATTAAGGAAGAACCTGTATCTCAGAAAGGTGAAGGGAAACACTCTAAGTCAGCCTGATATTAAGTGTCAGAGTCATGATATTTGGATTCAGACATCCTAACTCTGTGTCTCATAATTATACAACTGGACACAACTTCTTCTATGAAGCCTTTTTTGCCTTTGGAAGACCTGCCAAAGATTGTGTTCCACCGTGAATGCCTTCAAGAACTCAGGGTCACCCTCCCCCATGAGAAGCTACCAAGAAAGAGGCCAATAGATGATCTGGACACTATGATTCTACCAAGGAAAGCTGGATTATGATAGCTTTTTGGACTGCTAGTGACACATGCTGACCCCTATAATTTCTATAGCCTCTTAGTGTGAATTACTGCCTAACATTTCATTCATCCTATACCTGCGCTACTGGTTTTAAAGGCAAATGTATTTCATCCCAGAATATTCAGTTAACTGGCCTAGAAAACTGTGATATTTTTTGATCATAATTCTGTCATCCAATGTTCTAGCTGTCCCTTCTCTCTGTGTGTCATCAATCAATCAACAAGCCATTGAAGGAGCCCCTACAATGTGCCAGGACCTGAGAATTCAAATATCAAGAATTAACTCATCCCTACTTTCAAAGAGCTTTCCATACCATCCAGGCCTTCATCCAAATCATTGCTAAAATGTTGGAGCAACATAGGCCCAAGCTCAGGACAATGTAATGCTCCAATAAAGACCTATTTCCAGTTTTATAGCAATCAATCAATGTCTTTGATGGGGGGTGGGGTGGTATTCAGGTCATCCTGACAGTTCTGAACCTTCCTAAAGGAACTAGCAAACGGCCCACATCTCTCCCCCTCCTCTCTGAGGATAGCGTGGACTTCATTGTCACTTATCTTACTGAAATCCAAGTATTCCAAGTCTATGGCATTCCTCTGATACTATTACTTCCATCTATATTCTAGTCCAATTAATTGTAGTTGAAGCAACTATGCAAACTTCATGGCTGCGTACCAAAAAGCTTTATTCATTAGTAAGCATGAATAATGAAACATGGGCCTCTACTGGAATGAGTTCTGTGGCCCATCTATTATGTTAGCTCATGATGGAAAAGCCACACCTTGGGAGGGTCCAGTCTGACTCACTTCCTGGTGTCTTTAGCCTTAAGTGAATAACCATGGTACTCAGCTAGAAAAAGCTCCAATGTCAAGGGACTATGCGAAGAATCTCTCACTTTTTCCTCCATTCAGATTCCAAGGTCTGCCTCCTCAGGCTAATGTGGATGGAGTGCCCTCTTTCAAAACTCTCTAAAGGAATTGGGTGAGAGACACAAGTGGATGATAAGAATGAGTTTTAATTAAAGCCTGGGAATGTGTCCAACTATGCTAAGCAGAAGAGAGAGGGCTCCCATCCCATTTGCAACCAGAGAAACTAGAACTTTAAAGATCTATCCTCCCAGCATTGAGGCAGGGAGGGACCCAGCAAGATAAAGGCAACTATGCACTACTTCCTTGTTCCTTCTCTTGCAGAAGGCTCTTATCTAAAGAGGATCTGCCAGCATCACACCAAGTAAATGAGGCATAGTCTTTCCTTACTTCTACCTCCCTCAACATACACACCCCATTTCCTTTAAGCCAAAAGCAAGTGATGATTAAAACAAAACATCTCTGTTTCATAAGCACCAGGCACATAGGATGTGCTGGAGCTTGTCACTAGCAAACTTCTGATCAGACACTCAGAGACAGCATTTCCATTTCTTAAGAGGAGCAGCGGTTGCCACCACAGGAAGGCACTGTGAGTTCACACACACACACACACACACAAACATACACACATGCACATGCATGTACACTCCCTCCAAACAACACATGCACACACAACCAATAGCCTGAAGAAGGGTTCCCCTGGGTGCTTACATTTTTTTCCAGAGCTTTAGAAGGAGAGTGGAGAAAGGAGGTCAAGCCATTCTGCTGGAAAGTTTCCCTCTTACCCTCCCTTAAATGGCAGTGTCTGACCAACACAGAACTACAACTTAGGAACTAGGTCTGTGGTTCAGGAGATCAGAGTGTTTTAACTCCAGATCAGGAAGGAACCTCAGAGGCCGCTTAGTTCAACAATTTCATTTTAAAGATGACCAATAATCTGAGGCTGAAAGGTTACATGTCTTGCCTAAGTTATTAAGTGGCAGAAGGCAGGATTCAAACTGAGATCCTCTCGCTCTAGAGACAGCTTTCTTAGTTCCTGTACTGCATTCTTCTTCAAAACCAACTCTTCCATTCCATATTGTCCCATGTCCTACCATATTCATCATGAACGTTAGTAGCTGATGGAACAGGAGAGAATCTCTATTAAAATTTAAAGCTGAAACTCTTCAAGTGGGGCCAGACTGTGTCAATTCAGAAAGCAGTTATTAAGTATCTGTCAGCTGCTCAGGAGACACTGCTTTTTGGCACTGGTCATAACAAAGACAAAAATGAATCAGTCCTAGCTCTCAAGGACCCTAGATTTGATTGGTGGTAGTGGGTTGGGATAATGGGAGAGAAACAATATGTACTCAAATAAGTTGGCACAAAATACATGTTAATTAACATTTAGTTACTTTTAGGGGTTCTAAGTTTCTATGTTGTTTTCATTTTTGTTTTCTTAACTACATGCCTTAACTACATGTTTAAAATCAACCTCCATAAATGGACTTTACAGTTTCCATACGGGACGGTTTGATTCCTTGTATCCCCTGGCCACCAACTTCATGCTTGACTCCTGACACTTCCTTTAGAGTAGTCGTGACATGGGACATAAGCAAGACAAGAAAGGAAATGTGGACGGCTCTGTGCCCATCTAGCACAGAGTTAGGAAGAGAACTGACGGGGTATACTGCAGCGAAGGTGGGGTCACTTTTGTGTACAAAACACAGAGTTAATTCCAGGATAACGATTATACAGAATATAGATATATATGATATATATGTGATAATAATATATATTACATATACATATGTACATAAATGCATACACACATGTATGCATTTGTATATATTAATGTATATAAATAATAGGGCAGCCAGGTGTAGCAGTGGATAGAGCCCTGGGCCTAGAGTCAGGAAAACTCATTTTCCTGAGTTCAGTTCTGGCCTAAGACATTTACTATGTGACCCTGGGCAAGTCACAAACAAATTTGCCTCAGTTCCTCATGTGTGAAATGATCTGGAGAAAGAAATGACAAGCCCCTTGAGTATCTTTGTCAAAAACTGCAACAACAACAAGATGGAGTCATGGAAAGTTGGACATAACTGAAACTACTGAAAAATACCAAATTATTTTTAACACTTGACCAGTGGTTGAGTGCTGCCTCTTATCCCCACTGGTTGTGTGACCCTGGGAAAGAGATTTTATATCTAAGTGTTCCAAACAGCTCTCTAGGATTATAAGTTGCAGAGAAGACATGAACCTACATTGGCAGAGCGAGTTTCCTCCCCTCAAAGTTACTTCTCTAGCACTGAAATCATGTCTATTTCCCATCCTTAACCATATTGGCGAGTGGAACATTTAATAGAGATAAGATAGCATCCTGCCCTAATGGTAATGTTTGTTTCAGCTGTAACAGGTCTTCCCTCTGTGGATGCTGTCATGACTCCTGCCCTAAAACAGTTTGGATGGTTTGAGGGTTGAATTTGCATTTTGTGGATTACTGAGGAGTGGTACTTTCTTTCCCCTTTTTCCTTCTGTTCCTTCTTCTTTGGCCATCCTTGATTCACCAAATGTTTCAATGAAGAGAATGAATCAAGACAAGGAAAGAAAACAAGAACAGGAACTCTAATGGACCCAATGATTTAATCGGTACAGGGGTTATGAAGTGAAACATGTTAAACTAAACTTAATAGACTATACTTATGTTTCAACGTTCCAATCGAGGCTGTACCCAGAAAGGATGGTGCTTTCTTTTAATAAAGAAAAGAGCCGGACTCAGGACCCTGGCCCACAAGCAGACTCCGGACAACAAAGCCCAAGATGTCGATCTGCTTTCTCCAGTAATGCCTTCTGAATGAAAATGGCTTCGGGGACAAAAGAGAAGTAGTATGAACACAGAACACAACACTGATCCTCACAAAGACCTTAGGAATCTCATTCTTCCTTCTCAAACATAATCTTCTTCTCCAATAAGATGATGGGAAACTGGAAGAGCAGAAAAGGAACACAACACTGTTGGGGACATCATCACATAGAAGTGTTCCGGAGTCTAGATCAAGCATTATTAACCTGAATGGATGGGGGGTGGGGAAATGGACCTTTTTGGCAGTCTGGTGAAGGTAATGGGCTAATAATGCTCATTAAAAACATTGAGGATATTTTGGCGCATAAAGTAGAATTTGTAGGAATAGCAAGGGAATAAGAAATATTGATATGTGGATATCCATTTATATATGCATACACATCTAAATAAACACATATATGGGCATATACGTTTATACATGAAGCAGTAAAACAAGTTTGCAGACTCTGGTGAAAACCCCTGGAGAATGTCAGAGCTTGGAGTGACCTTAGAATGTAGAATGCCAAGAGAGAAAAGAACCTTAGGTCATTAAATGTTGGAGGTAGAAGGCAACTTAGAACATAGGGCATGGGTGCAAGATGCAGATCACAGACATGAGAATGCTGTCATGGAGAATAACTTAGTCAAAGAGATGAGACTATTGGAGCTTAGGAAATTCCTTAGAACACACCCACACATACACATAGACATTTACACATACACACTTATACCCACACATACACACTCACACAATACACATATGAATACACATACACACAAAATTTCAGAATAAAAAGTGATCTTAGAATATAGAACAGAGGATGGCAGAGCTGGATGAGTCTTTTGACCACAGAGTAAAGAATGTCCGAGTTACAGGGGACCTTAGAATAGACTTGAGAAAGCCAGAGCAAAATGAGAATTGTTACTGTGGAATGTAGAATGTTGAATCTCTTTGAATCTAGAACCCAAAACATCAGTGCTGGGAGGGACACTAAGGAGAACTAGTCCTATCTCTCAGTGGCTCAAGAAATCACCCCGAGAGGGCTTGTGCAACCTCTGTCACCATCAGCAACAACCTAAGTCTCTACATTCAATTTGAATCAAAAACATCGGAGATAAAAGAGGTACAAGACATGATCTTTCCCTTGGCTTCCCCACAGTACAGTGATGGAGGAAAGACAGCTCCTTCAGAAGACAGGAAGCAGCAGTAATCAGCACAAAACCATGACTAAGGAAACTGGGGGAATTTGGGGGAAGAAAAGGTCTAGTTTCAGGGTTTGCTGATTCTCGGTCTCCTCATCTTTTCACTAGCTTTTCACTCTTTTCACTAGGAAGTAGGTCATACTTCCATTTTGTTTCTTTCTGGGCTCCCACGGAAGGTTTGCCCATTTCCTTCACCTATCCCCAATCATCCTGAGGCAGAGCAGAGTACTCACTTATCCAAGGATGTCCCAGGGAAGGCAAATTTGCCAAGACAGATGTGATAGATACTGCTCAGGGGGATGCGTTGAAACTGGACACAGCTGAGCATGATGAAGTCATATTTGCAGATCAGCAGGGTGTTGTCCGTGATCGCCACCACCCTTTCCTTCTCATTGTTCCAGTGGTCCACTCTGCAGGGATCAATGGGATGGAATGAGAATTAATATAACTCAGCTTGGCCGAGGTGAGTTAATGGAATAAAGGGAGCCCAGAAGAAGCCGAAGTTGCTGATGAAGCCTTGGCATCACATGCATACTCACTGTATCTGACATTTGCATGGCTCTTTGGGGCTTGGAAACCACCTGACGTGCATGTATCTTGGTGGGCCCTTGCAACAACCTGTCATATAGCTGTAATGCTCACAATTATTGCCATTTTACAACCCAGAGAGCTTGGGACTTGCCCCACTTGCCCATGGTTACACTGCAAACCAGTGGTGAAGGGGGAATTGGAACTCAAGTTATCCTGACCCTAATGCAATATTAACCCAAGAGAGGCAGAGCGTGGAGGTGAGTTCCAATGAAGCTGTAAGAAGAAGGACCACAGAGGAGTGCAAAGTCTTGAGCTCCAAAAGCTCTGCATGCACGTGTCCCTAGAAAAGGCTGTGTCTTCATATGGCGTATTTTTTTGTGTGTGTACTAGGTCGAGCCTCTTCTTGAAAGTCTTTTGTGGGATTCCTTGTCTATCTGCATCCTTCTCCATGTGGAGAAGGATGCAGAGGCACTGTGGTTGAGTTTTAATCAGTAAACAGACATTTAATGAAAATATAATAAATGGCAGGCAATCTGCTAGGCACTGGAAGTACCAAGACAAAAGCAAAAGAGGCTCTGCCCTCAAGGACCTGACATTCTAACAGGAGAGACAACATGCATACATATAGATATACATGGAACACAAACAAAACAGACAACATAACTTTGGGTGGAGAATCCACGAGCAAGTGGGGGGACCTGGAAGGACCTCTTGCTGAAAGTAACTCCAGCTGAGTCTTGAAGGAAGTCAATGAATCAAAAAAAGGGGAAGTGAAAAGGGAGATGACCCCAGGCATGGTGACTAAGCAGTACAGAGTCACAGAGGCAGAAAATGAAGCATCCTAGGTAAGGATCAATGAGAAGGGCAATGTGGTTCACCTAGAGAATGAATTTATGGGATCAAAGAGGGTTATGGCTGAAAAAGTATGATGGGGCCAAGTTAAAAAGAGGTTTACATGCCAAATAATAAGAATGTGGAAACACTGCAATTTATTGAGGGTTATGGAAGTAACATAGTCAGACCTGTAGTTTAGGAAAGCACCTTGAGGTCTTGGAAGGGGACTGGAGTAAAGAGACGTTTGAGGCAGGGAGACCAATAGCAGAATATTCCAATAGTGTGGGAATGAGGTGATGAGGGTCTGTTCTTGGGTGGTGGCTGTGTGAGTAGTAAGAAGGAGAAAGATGCAAGAAATAGTGAGATAGAAGCCATGTGATCTGACAACTGATTTGTTATTTATGTGACAGGAAGAGAGAGGATTGACTAATAAAGCCAACTCTTCTGAGCATGGGCATTCAACAATCACTGATTATGGAAAGTCTGCAAAACCTCCAAAGCTACATAGAGGTTGTAGCAGCCTAGCCTTCTGGACATCCTTTGAAGGCTGGCCTCATTGGGCAGTCCCTGTTCAATGTGTCAAGTGAGTCAGAAAGAGGAAGTGAATGCAACATTGATGTCAAGAACCTGTGAGGCTACAAAGAGGGTTGTTCCTTAAGCTTGAAAGAGGAAACATGATAGTTTATTCTGTACATTTTGAAATCTAAATATTTTGGGGACACCCAGTTTGAAATTGTCCAAGGCAAATAGTGAGGAGAGACTGGAGTTAAACAGACTGACTAGAACTGAGCATTAGGATCTGAATGTTATCTGCTTATAAGTGATAATTAAACCCATTGGAGGGTGGTGAGATTACCAACACAGATAGTATAGAGGTGAAAGGAAAGAAGGCCCTAGACAAAACACTGGGATATTCCCAGAGTTAAAGCCATGGTAATGTGGTGGGTGAAAGGTGAATGACTGAGGAAAAAAAGGTTCAAGCTCCCAAGCATAGCAGTTTGTTAATCACTGAATGCCAATTGGTAACAAATTCGGAGGAGCCTCCTCAGCTTAGGGCTAGACCTCGAATACAGCAGGAGACAGATTTTCATGCATCTAAACAATTACTCAAATGAGACCAATTAATTAAAAGAAAACAATTATCCAGCATATAAAATTAGGTAATCTGATTTCTAATTGGAGCAAAGACTAGAGGCTTTCCAAGTTGGAAGGACAAGAGTGAACTGGTAGTGGGGCAGCTAGGTGGTGCAGTGAATAGAGGACTGGAACTGGAGGCAGGAGGCCCTGAGCTCAAATCTGGCCCTAGACACTTGACACACTTACTAATCTTATGACCTTGGGCAAGTCACTTAACCCCAATTGCTCTGCCTTCCCCCTCCAAAATAAAGAGTAACCTGGTAGAACTCCATGAAATAAAAAAAGAGGTGTCCCAGTCTCCCCGATGTCTGTGTTTAATAATAAAAAGAACATGGAAACAATAAGTGATTAACCAATATGGAACCAGCTTTCAGAAAAGACACATTTCTTGGGATGTATAATTAGGAGAAAACTCCTTGCATCTATCTCCATATCTGATTGGATTATCTGGTCAGATAACAAAGGTCCTTAGTAAAGGGTCTCTAAGCAGCAGGTAAAGGGGGTTCAGGTTCCCAGTCCCACAGGGCTAGTTTCAAACAATACAACAAAGTCCTTTCACAATTCCCACCATTGAATAAAGATTTCTCACAAGACAGAAATTTAACTAGACCTGTAACTGAACAGAAAGATAACTGAGCTCACTCCAGAATTGAGTCACAAGATGGATTGACTGTGGTTCACTTAATTCCTACCATCACTTGTGGTCTGATCCCCTCACTTGCCCGAATAGTTGTGGAAATCAGACACACTAACAGAGTACCCAAGGAGAGAAGTATCTCAAAAACTGTGAGAGGAGAGAGTATCAAAGAACAAACATTGGTCAGCAGTATCAAATTTCGGCTGGTGGAGAAGTGTGAGAATTGAGAAAAAGGCAGAAGATTTGGCTATTAAGAAATCATTGGTAATTTTGTAGGAAACAATTTCTGTTCAGTTATTAAGTCAGAAATCAGAGTGAAACTGGTTTAGAAGACTGAGAGGAAAGAAAAAGGAAGAAATGAGTGTAGGCAGAATTTTCAAAGAATCTGAGACAGAAAGGAGAGATACAGAAAGATAGCTAATAGGAATGGCAATATGTAGTGACTTTTTTGAAGAATGTGGTAGACATGAATGTGTTTGTGGGAAACAAAAAAAGGTAATATGACATAAGGAGAGAATAAAGATTGGCTGAAATAGATTATAGTGGCAAGAGTCTGCTGGAAAACATGAGGGGAAACCCATCTGTATGGGACTGGCCTTGGAAAGAGAAGGACCATCTCTTCCTCACAGACAGGAATCAAGGAGAAGGACATGTGTCAAGCTGGTGTCAAGTGGTTATAAGATGAAAACTAGGGAAGAAGAGGAAGATCATGGAGAGTGGCTTCCATTTACTCAGTAAAGTATTAACCAAAGACTTTATCTGAGAAGATGGGGAGGGAGAGATGCTTTAGGAAAGACATAGCAATGTGAGATACCATTACTGACTGCTTTTTTGCAGTTCTATGCAAATTCCATCTCCTCCTTAAACTCTTCCCACATTCTTAGAATTTGCACTCGTCTCTCCTTTTATGAATCATTTTTGCCTTTGTTCAATGTTATATGACCATCTGATTATGAATTGTGTTATTCTTTTGTTGTCCACACTCCACATAGAAGCATATATACAGAATTCTATCCATGTAGAAACAATATGTTGGATTCTTTCACTGCCGTGAGCAAGCACATTGTCTCCCAACTGGATGGCAAGCTCCCTGGTAGCAGGGACATTGGCTCCTGCTTCTATCACACCCAACACAAAGACAGGCCCACAAGACTCTCTCCACCTTTGTTCTATCACTCCTAACATCAGCTGCCATTTTGTTTGGCACTAATGTTTACCTCATGCTCATTTTCTTCTAACGCCTCACAGCCTTAGGGTGTGAACACCACCTTCTGTAAACTGAGTCAGGAGTCCACTAGCCCTGGTAATTGCAGCCAGTAGTGAAAGGGCTCAGGTATGTCCGAGGATCAGCTTCACCAAGGTCAGAGAAGCTCCACACGTTGTCAGCTATGTTATGATGGTGGTTTTTTGTTTGTTTTGGAGAATATTGATGAATGGGAGGATGAGCTGCAGTCTGTGTCGGAGGAGGTACTACCAATTCACAATAACAATAGCACAGGCCTTCCAGCATTAATTAATATATATTATAGGCACTCTACCACATAAGGGGTATGCAACTATATATTTACACGTCTCCCACGTTGGAATGTATGCTCCTTGAGGGCAGAGAATATTTTTGTCTCTTTAGGTATCATTGTATTTGGAACACAGTAAGCATTTGTTAAATGAATATTGACGTATATGTGTATGTGTATGTGTATGTTTGTGTGTGTGTGTGTGTGCGTGCGTGCGTGCATGCATGCATGCGAGTGAGCATGTGTATGTGTGTGTAGTAAATAGAACACCAAGCCTAGAGTCAGGAAGATTCATATTCTTGAGTTCAAATCCGGCTTCAGGCACTTCCTAATCCTGGGCAAGTCATTTTACCTTGTTTGCCTCAGTTTCCTCATCTGTAAAATGAGCTAGAGAAAGAAATGCCAAACTACTCCAGTGTCTTTGCCAAGAAGATCCCAAATGGAGCCACAAAGAGTGGGACATGATTGAAACATGACTGAACAACAAAGAAAACAACAAATATATTTATTTATGTATGTATGAGTACATGTGTACACTATTTTTGTATACATGCATACATATTTCTTGAAACAAAAGTCCTCCCTTTAGTAATATCCACACCATTTGGATGTTCTTGTATGGCTATAAAGCAGGTCATACTTAACCATCAGTAAATAATTAATAATGAGAGACAACCAAGGCCCATGGTGGGTGTATGGTGGTGAGTACAATGTAACACATCACAAATAAGGAACTAGAACATTAGCGCATAACTACGCGGTGGGGGTGTGTTCCCACCCTCCTTAAATTATATTTTTGCAGATTATGCCTCCCTTCCCCAATGGATATTCCTAGTGGGCAGGGGCTAATTCATTTTTATCTTTGAATTTCCAGGGCCTGGCACACAGTAGGGGCTTAGTTAATTCTTATCAAATTGTCCTGCCTGGTAGCCTTAGGCAGCAGTACTTGACAGCCTCTCACCAAATGCTTCTCACTAATCTTACAAGCACCACATGGTTCAGGCCCTCATCCTTTCCCAATTACACTATTATAGTATGTTCCTCATGAGTCTCTTTGCTTCTTGTCTCATTCCCTCTCCAGTCTGTTTTCTACTCTTATTCTAAAAGGATTTTCCCAAACCACAAGTTACCCTCACACTCAGTAACCTCCAGTGGTTCCTCACTACCTTTAGGATCAAATATAAAGTCCTCTCCTTGGCATGTAATGCGCTATACACCCTGACCCCAGCCTCCATTTCCAGTCTTCATCTATTGACTCCTCTTCACACATCTCCAGTAAAATTGGCCCCACATGCTGTTCCTCCCACGACATCTTCCCTCTCCTGACTTGGAACATTGGGATTATCTGACTCCTGCATGAAGCTCCAAAAAGGCAAGGACTTTTTTGTGCCCTTTTTTGTACTCCCAACACTTAGTACAAGTAGGCCCTTAATAAATCCTCATTGATTTACTGTCTCCATGCTACCCTCCTTCCCTCAAGCCTGTCAGCTGGAGTCAAGGAAAGGAACAATAGCAATGACAGGATAGGAGTTATTCAGGCAAACTGATGGGTTTCCTCTTGGTGTTCACTTGTGCCAGTTACTGTGGCAGTGAACATTCTTCAGATGACTTATCGTTGGGACTTTTTTTGTACCCAGGGCTAATGGTACTAAAATCAGCCATCCCTTGGGAATGGAGATTCTGGAACTTCTGCTCCCCCAACATCCCCCCAAACCCTGGTTGTTGCCCATCTGGTAGCTCCCCATTATCACTCCTTTTTCTTCCTAAGTCAGTGTTAAGCGTGGTTGTTTCTAGACAGACTCCAAAGGGAAAGCTCAAGTTAGCCTACCCTTGTTATTCTGCTGTTCTTTAGGGTATTCCATGGGGACAGACAGACAAGAGCCCTCCAAGGTAACAATTCCTTCATCAAAACTCTGATGCTATTGAGTGAGCAGACAGAGAGGAAGAAGGGTGGAGGTGGTGCAGAGGAAAAGGAGGGCTGGTCAATCATCTATTGAAGCTTCTTGGTCTTGACAAGAGAGAGCTTTCTGAACTTGGCATATCCCATCGAACGGCTTCCTGCGTCACCCGAAATAGAATGTATCTACTTAGCAACAAGTGGGAAGCAGCAGCCTGGTAAACCAGACTTCATTTCCATCCAAAAGAAAGTCAATCACAAGTTAAAAGGTCTGCATAGAATATTTCCTTGATTCATAACGAGATTTATTTTCAAAAGGTAAAGAATTCAGCAAAGACAGACTTCTTTTTAGGAACACGGGGGCTCTGTTTTGACACAGTCTCTGCCTAATTTCCATATGGGGAATGTGGGAATCATATTAAACCACTAGCTTATAAATAGCTGTGAGCCTGTAGCCTGAGTTTCTGGCTTGTTTATTGATGCATTTAGACTTCAGTCACCCCATTTTTTCCCCAACAGCTTAGGGTGTAACCATTTCTTGTACAGTCTCAGTACTTGACACTGTGAGTGATCATACAAAAATGGTGGCACATTGGAAAGAACTAGATTTGTAATCCAAACACCTGGGTTCAATTCCTGTCTCTGTCATTTGCTCTTAGGCAGCTGGGTGTCTCAATGGATAGAATAGAGGCCTTGTGGTTTAAAGCTGAAAGCTTTGGTTTAGAGCTGTCTCAGACACTTACTAGCCATGAACCTCTGGACGAGCAACTGACATTCTCCTTAGTCCTCCTCAACTAAAGATGGAAAGGTTAACTTTGATGGCCTCTCCAGCCCCATTCAGTTCTAAGTCAAGACTCCTAAATCAGTGGAGGAAGAAGGGACCCACCCAGTATTCAGGTAGCCAGAGCCTTTCTAAGGCAGGAAAGGGGGAGGAGAGGGTGAATGAATGGGCCACTCACCTCCGGCTCTCCTTTGGCTAACTGCTCACTTGCCATTGGCAAACAACGAAAGAGCCTTTTCATAGATCTCAGCTTGGTGGTGGATGACTGGAATGTAAATTCCTACCATGGTGATGGTCA
Source organism: Trichosurus vulpecula (assembly GCF_011100635.1). Classification (NCBI taxonomy): domain Eukaryota; kingdom Metazoa; phylum Chordata; class Mammalia; order Diprotodontia; family Phalangeridae; genus Trichosurus; species Trichosurus vulpecula. Next base: position 434,165,547 of record NC_050576.1, on the reverse strand, counting down.
CACAAATATAAATACTGTTTCTATGACATCAAGACCAATTTTAAGGCAACCAGCAAGTTGATCAGAAAGGGCCCTTAGAATCCTGGACTTTCCAAATCACAATGTCACTAGAGAATCTTGGAATCAGAGAATCCAAGCCCTCCAGAAGTAGTTCTAAAGACCCCCTAGAGAAGCAGCCTGGTTTGTCGGACATTGACTGTCTCATCATAGCCTGGCTGGTTGCTACCTCTGGGACCTTTCAAAAATCACTTCCTCTTCTCTGGTTCTCTGCCTATTTCTGAATGCATCTGGAAAGGTAGGGGTACATGCAGATATAACACCACTGGGAGCATCCTTCCTCCCCCCATACATTTGACTGACCACTGTGTCCCAAAATGCTTCAGACCTTATCATTGTGCCTTCCTCCATCCTCCAGCCCCTCAATGCTATCATCTGACCTTCTAATGTAACCCCTGGGTATTACGATCATCTCCTCCTCTGCTCCCTTAGGACTCCTGGGCTTTTCCATGTATCTGGCAAATGAACTTTATTTTATGTGTTGTCTCCCCACCCCCATTGAGGCACTGAGACTGTCCATCTTTTTCCTACTTGTATTCCCAGAGCTTACCATAGTGCTTACCACATGGTAAGGACTTCATAATTTCCCCCCATTCATCTGTAAACTGAGAAAGTTGACCTGGATGGCCTTCAAGGTCCCTCCAGACTTTCAATCTCTTCTCCTAGGATTCCAGGTGGTACAGTGGATAGAGCGCTGGCCTTAGAATCAGGAAGATTCATGTTCCTGAGTTCAAATCTGGCCTCAGATGCTTATTACCTGTGTGACCCTGGGTAAGTCACTTAACTCATTGGGCTCTGTTCCTCATGTGTAAAATGAACTGGAGGTGGGGTGGGGGAAGGCAAACCACTGCAGTGTCTTTGCCAAGAAAACCTCCAATGGATCATGAAGGGTCTAAGAACTGGACATGACTGAAACAACTGAATAACAGCAACCACCTGAACCAGAATCTTCTTTGTCCCCTATCTGATCACATTTCTGCTTCATCTTCAAGACCCCTGGTGAGCTGTAAACCACCAGTTCCTGATACAGATCATACAGAATACTTCCTTTTAGGAATGAAGTTTCCACACACTTCATGATCATTCCCTGGTAAACTGGGAAGGGTCTTAGAAACCATTTCAACTCATTAAAATCCCTTCTTTCATAAATGAAGAAGCTGAAGCCCACAGAGTTAACATGAGAAACACAGGAGTATTTGTAAAGAGGCATTCCTGGATTAGACAAAACCTGCACTGCTATGCCCTAAAGTTCAAAATATGTAAGTTAAGAGGTTTTAATTATCTATATCATATTGTGAGGGATAATATTGGGTAGTAAGAAATAGCCAGTCTTGGAGTAAGACAGTCCTGAGATGAAGCCCCCTCTGCTTGTACTTTTCATGTGATCCTGGCCAAGATATCTGACCCTTACTCTTCAGACTTCTTTACCACTCCTCACCCCAGGCAACTTTCTTTGGAAATGGCAAAGGGAAAGGTGGGACCCTTTCACCATGGTGACTGTCATAACTGGAGTAGGGCAAAACCTATGCCAAGTGAGTCCTCTTTAGGCAAACATCCACTTGGTGCCAGGGATATGATTCTCAATTCTAAGCCTCTAACTAGAAGCTCTAGAATGCATACCCTGGATCCTGGCATCACAGAAGCCTGCTGAGGGCCACATTCCAGGAAGCTGCTGCTGATTTACTTCTGTGGATGAAGTTTTCACCCCAGGACTTGCCGACACATACTAGTGAAATCTTTCGCTGGGTCACCAACAACCAAAGCCACCTTGCTGCAGGATTTTCCATTTCACTAATGAGTCTTCAACAAGTTCTATTACATAATCAGCCCCATGTGCCTTTCAAATAGTAGCTGACTCACAGAAATGTGCTTCATAGAGGGCTCGTCAAGGACACCTTGATTATGTAAGAAAAGGCCTGTCTGTACTTTGTCTTCCTGGCAATAACTCATCTTCTGGCTGTCTCTGGCATGCTCAACTCTATTTTCCTTCTTAATGAGGTGATTTTAGATGCTATTGACACCTTTTTTGTCTTTAGTGCCCTCTCTCCCCTTGTCTTCCAAGTGAATACTTCTATGGTTTGCATGCTCCCTTTCTGCTCACTCCTGCCTTGTATCCTCCTTCCAGCCCTAAGACACAGAAAGTCCATCCTGGGCCTTCTTCTCATCTTTCTCTTTCCTCCCTTGGTGTGCTCATTGGCAGCCTTCACTGGGCCTTTATTTCAGCCAGCTCTCAGAGCTCCACTGCCCACACTGCCCCAAGTTCTCCCAAGATTCCCAGTCTCACATTTCTAACCACCTCTTGGGCCTCTCTGGCTGGATGTCCCTGATGGCTTCGCAATATCAGCATGTGAAATTCTAGACTCCTCCCCTGCCCTTGGATCTTACTGTTCCCCATCATCCCTTCTCTTTCTACTGTGGTGCCACTTTTTTCTGATCACACAAGCTTGCAACCTGGGAGTCACCTGGAAGTTTGTGTCATACCACACCCACACACATGCATGCCCACTAAATCAGTTGCCAAGTCTCATCTTTTCAAATTCCAATTTCTCTCTCATCTAGCCCCTCCATTCTACTCCATCAAAATAGCCACCACTTTGACACAGACTTTATTCTCTTTTTATCTAAACTATTGTCTGTTACATATATCATTAATAGGAAATGGTCCTCCTGCCTCCAGTTTCTCCCCTCTCTAAACTATACCTCCTGGAGCTGACAAGGCTTGTGATACTCTGTCTGGATCACATCCCTTCTCAGGGAAACAACATTGCTCCCCCCCCACCCCACCCCCCACTGCCTACTGAATAAAGGATCAATCCCTTATCCAAGTATTCAAGGTCTTTCACATTTAGGGCCTGATATGCCTTCCCAGGAACCTCCATTGAGATTAAGAGAATACAGAAAAGCTTCAGATCTGGACCCCACCCATTTTCACTCCAGAGATTCTTTCTCACATTTCTGACTCCATACAAAGAGGCAATGGAAGTGTAGGACAGACTATCCCAAGAGGCAGTGGCCTGTCTCTCATGGGAAGACCTCTTGTCAAGAATCATGTAGAGGGCATAAGTGTTCAGGTCCAGGTTGGAATAGCCAACTATAGAGGTCCATTCCCAGCCTGACTTTATGGGATCCTATGGCTCTGAATTGTACCCCGGGGGATTGTGTCCTGTGTATCTGCAGACCTACACTGGTAAATACTGGAACTCCCTCACTCCCTCCTATAGGAGAGAGTTCCCATCAACCCTGGTTCCTACCTTTGGCATCAGCCTTACACATACCAAGAGAAAAAAAATTGTAGGGAGCAGAGTCAAGTCCTGTCATCCTCATAACAGTGGTAAAGCTCCATGCTTCCATAGGAATACAGAACTTTTACCAGCAGAGGGCAACAGCTGACAGGCTATCCCTGCTGCAGCCTCAGGCAGCCTGCTTGCAGCCTCCCCTCTGGACAGTTCAGGTGGCCAGTCTAAACCTGGCTCTCTCTCCTCTTCTGGCACAACTGAGAAGATGTCAAAGATTGTAGAGAGGACTCTATTAGTGAAATGAACAAGGCTCACCCAATTTTAATCAGTTGTGTTTGAAAAGTAAAGCTGATTGCATCAACTTTTATTAATTTGGGGCATCGAGTTTATATATCTGAAATGAAAAGTTAAGAAATCAAAACAAGCCCTCCCTCCATTCACTCATATAAATTTTAGGATTTGGAATTTCACCCTTTATTAGCCCCATTGGCAACCTCATGGGTGAGAGTCACACATGAAGTCATTTCACAGAATGGTGGGGAAGTAAGAGGCCTCTGAGAACATTTTAGCCAGTAGATGAATGAATGCCCCACAATTCTGCAGAAGAGTTAACTATGGTCGAGAGAGAAGGAAACTGACTTTCTCAAGGCTAGACAGAAAATGACGCCTCTGATGCCAGTTACTGAGAATTTCTAGTTTATTGTTTTTAAAAGGATTTTTTGGCTTGTGGCCCAATAATAATTCTCCTTTCCCTGCTATTTCAAGCTGACAATGAACTTTTTTCATTTCCCTGTGATGTGGGGGATGTGATGATTATCAATTCCATTCAAAAGAAAAAGTGTGCTGAAGCAACCGGAGTATGATTGGATGAGCCCAGGGTTGTTGTTCCACAGGCCATGTCATTGATCAGAGGATTTCGAGGAGATGTGAATTCACAATAGGAAAAGCATATACTTGGATGGATACCTCCATCATGGCTTCCTAGAGAATAGCCCCACTCACCTTCTCATTATACTTCTGAATCCTGCTGGTTCAAATTGAGCTAACAATACATTATATTGAAGAGAGCCTCTGGCCAGGTAAACATATGGAGCCTGATTAAGCAAAAGGTGCTAGTTTTACATTGCAAACAAGAAGTTTGATCTCCACCTTAATACATCATTCCCCTTCGTACTCCATATAGTACAATCAAGCTGACCTCACTGTTCCTCAGATTTCTAACCTCCATGTCTTTGTATTAGATATTCTCCATGCTTTGCGTGCACTGCCAAAACTCAGGCAATAAGCAAAATATCAGGGATTCCAAGTAAGGTGCTCTAACCCCAAAATCCAGGGTTCTTTCTACTATCTGCTCAAGGTAGAGTTTTTCATTTATAAGAGTGAAGAGAGTCATAACCAGTCAGTTCAGAAATATAAACGTGATGCCTCAAAGTAATTTAATTAGTTGATTCAATTGGATTTGCTACTCAAACAGAGCCAATTAAAAACATAAGAGTCTTTTCCCTTTAATTAATTTCCTTTGATCTTCTATAAAACCCCTGATACCTTCCCAGTTGAGATAATCCAATATTTTTTGAACTCTTCCCATGGGTTACATTTTCTAGTCCTTTGGTTGAAACTTCACTTGGCCCTCACATTTTTTTAAGTTGAATAATAGTGTCTCAAATTTTTGATTTAGAGCAGAAATTTCTGGGTCATAGGAGCAACAAGAGGATGACAGACTAGACATTTCCTCCAATCCCCACAACTTCTCAAGCCTCCCCAAAACAAAAATCATGAGCCAAAGATAAAGCAACTTCAGCTGTCTCCATGGTCTAGGACACCCAAAATCCAAAATAAGGTAAAAAATAATCCTTGAAACCCAGGAACTGAAACTCACTGACCCTGAACTCACTTAGCACCCGTCACCCACCTCCTACATTATTGGCAGTGAGGACTGAGGACAAACACAGGCTTAGGAAAAAAAAAAGCCCATACCTGTAACCTGTTCTCCAACCCTCTGTTCCGAACCACTGGAATTCTAGTTCCAGGCTATGGAAGTTTGCTCAGGCCTCAATAGTCAAACAGACTTTTTGGAGAAAAAACTTACCAGGGGCTGCAGCCTGAAAGCACCAGCACTAGTAAAAGCAGGCTTGGTTAGTGCCAGTCAGGGAAAGAAGTCTCTGTAACTCCATTCCTAGAGCAGAGTAGTGGTATTGGTACAGGTCACCAGTACAGGACATTGTACATGTGGGGAGTTGTGCCAATGTTACACTAACCTTGAGCAGAAAAGAACAGCATCCAGCTAGGGTTAGTTCTGAACACCCCAAAGTCATTTGTGGTAGAGACCTAGGCTGGTGAACAGTGAAAGGTCCATTAACAGTGAAATGTCCATTGTGGTAGGAGACTGAAGATCCAGGCTCTAAAGAAACCACAGTTAGAGGGGAGTGAGTCAAGAAGAGAATGATAAAGAAAATAAAGTGGAGGGGGGGAGAAGGCTGAAAGTACATGATTTCAGGAAAAATAAAATTCAAAGACTTTGGAAAAAACTAGATAAATCAACAGAAAAAAATAGTACCAACTAAGGGAAATATGGCATCCAGATCTAATAATGAATTCAGGTATCTATGAATAAATACTGAAGAAAAAATATGACCCAACACTTGATGGACCCTGTGGAATTTGAGGAGGAGAAGATGTAACCACAACATGCTGTTCCCAAATGTTTAAAAGAGAAATTAGAATTAGGAGAGCACACAAGGAAAAAAAAATGATTTTGCAGTGCTGGGCCTTACAAAGAAGCAAAGGAGAAAATAATAGCTTGCGAATGCAAATTCACAAAACTGAAGGACAACCTAGGAGGAGAGAATCAAAAAGAAACAGCGTTAGATGAAAACATGCTCAGTATGCAAGCCAAATGTACTGAACTCAAAGACAGGATACACAGACACAACTAAAGGCTCCAAAGTCCCGCAGAACAATATGACAGGACAAAAACAAGCAAAGAAACAAAACAAAAAGAGAAAACCTTAACACCACAAATTAGAAAATAATAATAATAATAGAAGAGAACTGCCCAGAATGTGTAAGCATAGAAAACAAAATTCCAAACAAACGACTTCACAGGTGACCTCCAAAAAACAAAAAAAAACAAAGAAGCAAAGCCAGCGCTGCAAACTGAGAAGCACAGTTTAACAATTTTAACAATTCAACTGGCAAACAACAAGTTCTAGGAGACATGAGAAGAAAACCTTCAATACAAAGGAAAGGACATTAGAAAAACTAGGAGGGAATTGAATAATGTGTTACAAAAAGCAATGGAGCTTAGGATATAGCTCAGGGTTACCCAGCCTGCATTTTTGTCTCTAACTATAAAGTAGAAAAGATGGATTTTCAATAGTGATGTATGGTTGAGTACATGGAATAGACTGCAGAACTGATTGTAACTTGTAAATTAATGCTACAAAGAAACCAAAAGAACCCAGAGAGTGCTATAATCAGCAAACATTTCAGTGGATAAACATAGAGAGAGCTGCCAAACACAAGACAAGGTAAGATTATAAATTACTCTGTAAAGTTTTATGAAGAAAGATGATGGACAATTATGAGCAGTATCATCTCTTAAAGCAAAGAAAATCAATGGAAGATCAAAGCAGCCTAAAGAAAGCTTTGTAAGATACAGAACTCCATAGTTATCCAAGAGTGGGCACCCAAAAGTGACAATGGAAAGAGAACTATAAACAAAAATGGAAAAGATTTGCCAAGAAAAAAATACCCAAAAAAGGGTTGTTTTTGCCATCTTGGATAGCGAAACACATAGAACCTGACTTCATAGTCCCTGAGATTCTTAGAGAAAAACATGTAGAAATATCCCTAAAGATGATGAAGAAAGCTGGCCAGATTAGTTAAAATAAAGAAGATCCATGATGGAAGTCATATAATTGTGAGCACATTGAAAGTCTCATCTGAAAGTTTTTTAAGGTAGAAGGAGATACCATAGGCATGGAAAAAATACAATTTGAATAACACAATGGTATTTGAAAGAACACGATAAAGGCCAGTCTATATGCCTATGCAAAAATAGCCTTTATTAGCAAAATAATCTTTATAATACACAAAATGAAGGCATCTTTAAGGAGGACATTTAATAGAATGTATACAAATAATAATTGTCTGTGGATAATATAGTTATTAATTGTCTTAAATATGTAGAGAATATGAGATCCTGTTGTACTTTTTTTTTTTGCTATTGCTGTTGATTATTAAGAAAAAAAAATCCCACTTGAAAAGATAAACTACAATCTTACAGGCTCTTTTACAAGAAGATCTTTCACCCATATACCAAGGTCATTTAAGATTCCTTGGAAGAAGTAGCAAAAAGAAGAACCTTTTGATAATAATCATGAAGAATAAAAATGGGAGCTGTGCTTGTCAAAGATATTCATTATTGCAGTGAATGAGACCTAGCTAGAGACCAGATTAGAAAGGGATTGTCTGTGCCTTGTGGGATCCCTCAGATAATCCTATCGGTGCATGACACTTTGTTGGTTGCATTAAGCCTCCAAACATTGTAGAGCCTTTTCAAAGAAAACTGTAATCTTTCCAAAGAGTTTTCTTGGTCATCCACACAGGAAAATCAAGTGGATAAAGTGTGCCAATTGCCCAGATTTTTAACTACACACACACACACACAGAGAGAGAGAGAGAGAGAGAGAGAGAAAGTCCATATCTATATAGATATATCTATCTTTATCTACACATCTATATCTATTTCTATCTATCCATCCATCCATCCATCTATCTATCTATCTATCTATCTACCTACCTACCTACCTATTTATATCTGTGATAGACAATACAGACTGAAAATGAACCAAGCTTAAAGCTGAAAAGTAGGAACACAAGGGGTTGAATTGATTTAGGAAATTTCAAAGTACTTTCACTCTGAAACCAGGCTTCTCATAACATCAGAGGCCTATTGTTTCCAAAACAAGTATCTTCTTGGGATTGCTACTATATAGCAGCCAGTCCTAGTATAACAGTAACTCTGAAGAACTACATCTGAGCCTCCCACAGAGGGTGGTGGTGAGGTACATGGGAGGGGTGAGCAGGCTACAGTGTCCCGCCAATGGAGAGTCTTGAGAAAGAACAGGATTAAAGAATTTCATCAAAGAACTAAATGATGAAGAAGAATATGGGCTGGTCAAATGCCTAAAGTGAAGAAGAGCCAAAGCTCTCCATTGGTAGTCTCATAATATTGGGGGAACGAAAAACAAAGAAAGTCTTCAATCCATTGGGCAATCCCCCTATAGCAAAATCTGGGACGGGGCATGGGCAAGAGTTGCACAATATGGGGTGCTGTCTGCAACCCATTTGGGAGCATAATCCTAAACTGATAAGATCAGAGAAACACTTGAGAGTTTGAGTCTTTACTGAGCAATGTCTATATGTTCCTGGTTCTGGGACATAAGGGAGACAGGAAGATATATAAGGCATAGATCTGTCCCTCAAAGAGATTACTGACTAAAAGAGACACAGAAAAAGTCCCCTGGCAAGGCAGCAGGTGATGAGTGCCATTGGGGCTATCCAGTTAGGGATCAAGGGCCCTAGTGATGCCACACCAAAGGTGGGGGAGGCAGAGAAGGCCCCCATCGACGGACTTTCAAGCCTGTCAAATCATTTGGGGGAGATTGGTCCCGGAGAAAAGTCAAGAAAAAGCAACTGCTTCCTTCTTTAGTAAAGATAGGGTGCCACGGATATTCATAAACCCATATACTTCCAGGCACAGTTATTGGATTGGTTGGTCTTACTGAATTGCTATTTCCCCTTTCTTTTTTATTAATTAAAAAAAATAATCATTCTCTTATTTCATTCAGTAATAAAAGGGATTGCTCTCAACATATGGAAAGAGGAAGGACATATTTGGAAAGAAAAGTGATATAAAATGTATAATATTTTAAATAAAATATGGAGCTTTACTCATTTTCTGATAGTAATATTGTTGTAATAATTGTTTTGTTAGGGTCTCTTAGTCTGTACCCTGATTTTTGCAATGCTTAGAAGCTTTGGAGGATGCCAGATGTGGTAGAATCTGGGCTGTATTGTATCTGGGGACTGATTGCCATCAAACAGCATCTTCACTGTGTCTGAATTTTCAATGACACTCAAGATTCTCCCACAGAGCAGGCAAATGGGATGGACACTCTTTGAATGGTCTATGACAGCTACCAGATGCTCTTGACTGATGGGGCTAAACCGGAAACCAAGCTGAGGTCATTGCCATGGGCATTCTCCAGACCTTTTGAGTAGGCCTCTTCTTGATTAGTCTGAAGAACACAGAGAATGAAGGAAACCTACCCTGGTGCTATCTTTTAGCATGCCAGAAGCTACCCTATGGGCTGGCAGGAGACAGTCAGCACACTCACTCTCAGTGTCCTAGACTCCACTGAAGCTAGGGCCAACCCTTTCTTGCACTTCAGGAGGATATAGTCCCTCTCCCTCAATAGCACAACATCAAATGGCAGGAATTCTCCAAGAACAGTCCTAAAGCAGTTGATGGAGAAAGCAGATTTGTGGCAGTGAAAGTGTGGAAGTCAGCTAGGGGTCGCAGAACGGGACCTACTTGTCAACCTAGGAGTTAATCTAATTCGTCTCCAGACTTTCTGTCCCACAATGAAGTTCCTTGGCAGATCAGAAGAATGCTTCCATTGCATGTCCCACCCAACCCCGCCTCCACCCCCTCAGACCCTCAGTGAATTGGGAAAGAGCCAGAAGCTTTCCCTTCTCCACCACACTACCATTAAACTAGAAGAAAGCTAAGCTGAAGCTTGTTTGTTTGTTTTTGAAATCCTAAAATAATACATGCCTTGGGAACCACCCCTCAGTTCCACAAACAACCAAATAATTTGTGTTTCTGGAAGTCCACCCAGAGGCAGCAGGGCAAGAAGCTCCAGCTGAGGGTTACAGGGGTTTCGGTGGGACCTGTACCCTCTAATGAGACACTCCTCATGTCATGATTTCAGTGGGTTCAGTGAAATGTCTGGCACAGTAATCAGGACTATCTGTGAGATAAATGGAGAGAGGGTGGAGGGAAGGAGGGGACCAAGCAGACATATCAACCACCCTTGTACTTTTATTTTTAATTTTTCAAAAGCCAGGGCTGGGTATTTGCAATGAAAACCCGGAGCTGAATATCCAGGAGTGTGGATATTAATAGTTCTGCTCTTCCTGACCCATGAAAGCCTGTGTTAATCCTTGTGTTTGAGGTGCCAGTGTCTGTGTTGGTGGAGAGACTCGTTGCTAAGCTTTGAAAAAAAAATACCCACTGCTGGGTGCTTTTCCAGTCTTACTTCAAGGGCTAGTTGAGTTCAAGGGGAAATCTCCTGCAGACAACCACAAATATTCATTTAACTAGGGGCAGTTGAAGCCAGATTGGAGTGCTGGGAGTACCTGGCTATGATCCCCCATCATGCCCCCATCATGACTCCCTGCAGTTTGGAGCTTTTGAGACAGTTCTATCTAGCTTAGTGCCTGTCCACCCCTTGCTTTCCCTAGAGCACTGGATCATCATGAGACCCAGATTCTATTCCTAGTATGACTACTAATTTCAAAGATAACCTAAAGTCTCTATTTGTCTCTCTATTTGTCAAAAGGAGATAACATGGCTTGCCCTCCAGTCACTAAAGGGAAGAATGAAAAGCAAATCTTGTATAAAAGCCATTTGAGTTTCAAAGGAACAACGCTAGTTGACATTTTTATTGTAGTTTATCATTTACAAAGACCACTCAATTGATCCTCAAAACAACTCTTTGGCCCAGGTAAGCACTATTCTTATACATATTTTACAAATGAGGAAACTGAGTCATGGAGAGCTGCCCAGGTTCATAGAGGTAATAAGAGTCCACCTGTTCCCTAGCATGATGTCTGCTCTTCCCCACAGCCTGTCTTCCAAAAATGGGATTCCTCTGATTTCTTCAACAGATAACATGGTTTTACCTTCTCCTAAGTGAAAGTGGATTGTGCTGATGTGGTGAATAGGGGTGGGAGGAAGGGGAGGAGGCCCTCTCACTTTCTCCCAGGCATATTGCTTTGTCCAAGACAAATGACCACAGTGGGTTTGAGGACTAGCCACTTAACCACATTCTAACGTTTTAGTACCTCGACCCTAAAGAAAGCCCATTGGATATGTTGACTTTATCTTAATTTTATATTTATCCTATAATATAACCTTATAATTAAAAATGTGAACAAGGCCTCAATATCCCAAACCTCCCTCTGGTTTGAGACATGTTTTGGGCCATAGTTTATATTTTCTGTATTATGTGTATGCTTTGTTGGACAGAGGGCTGGTCTCGAATTCAGGAAGATCCGAGTTCAAATCTTGACTCTGGCATATGCCAGCAGTGTGACCCTAAGCCATTAACCTCTCAGCTCTCTAAGACACTTTACAAGGCTTTTAATTACAGAGACAATGATGCCCTTGATCGGACCCTTCCTCACCGGAGAATTCCTTCTAATAACCAAAGCAAAAGCCTGGCCCATGATACCAGCTCCTTATGTTTCAAATTGTGCATGTCCCTTAAAATATCAAACACAGGTGCTCAGGTCCCTTTCTTTTTTCATATCTCCTTGACCTTTAAGTTGCTTAGGAAGACCCAGATTAAATATCAGCCAATAATTAAGGTCATGGTTAGATTCAGAGGTCACAGTAGACCACAAGTAGAACACAGTATAAGTTGAAATATGATAGTGTTTGTTTACATGTATTTGAAAGTCCTTCCCCCACATTCCCACATCTCTCCAGACCCACCCAAAGACAAGGATGTAGAGATGGGTGGTGGTAGGGAAAGGTGGAGAAGGGGACAGAATACAGAGCCCGGTAAGCAACACAGGTCAGCCTCATGCTTCTTACAGTGGCACACACCACAGAGTAAGAGCCTTATAAAAACAATCCCAGGACAGCAGCCATTCAAGCTAGTCTGAAGCTACAGCACAGAATCAAGCCCTTAAGTACTTGAGCCAAAAGTGAAAAAGTCACTGGTCAAGATCACCTTGACTTGCTGAGTTTGAGTGAATGCCCTTTGCACCTGATCCTTGGTCTAAGGACCCTACTAGCTATAGCATAAGTCTTGACCCCAAGGGTCAGGGTCTCCAGCTCCAATAGAAAGCCTGTCACCCATCAGTGTGGTAAACTCCAAACAGCAGCCATTCTTGTCCTGTGTTCCTGGGGACAGAGGGACCACATGAAGAAGTTTTAACAACCTAAGGATTTCTAAACATGGCCACCTTCTCTCTCAATGAAACCATTAACAAAGTTGATTCAGGTATAGCATTTACTCTGGGCCTCCCCAATTCCAAACTTCTATTCAATGGCTAAGTCCGCTAGATGGTGTCTATTACCCTCATTTTTCAGACTCACCTTAATCCGCTCTCTTAAAATGATAGTTTATGAGCCCCTACCAGTTGACTTTCCTTTAAAAGTCAGTAATTGGAGTTTATTAACTCCAAACAAAAGCAGCCAGAATGAGAATAGCAGCTTAAAATTCCCCCCTCACATTTGGGGTGCTTCTCCCATAAACACACAGAACATTCAGGAGAAGAGTATGGAGGCCTCACAGAACTGTGGCAGTGATGCTTACATGTAGGGTCCCACAAGTGTCCAAGTCTCCTGTGGCACTGCAGGGCGTGATGTCCCTCCTCAGGCTGCCCCATCTCCTTTGCCCAATTCTCGACTAAACTCTCAAGGCTTATTTCTCTCCAGATCTTTGTCTCAACCCCAAGCCTGTGTGTTTACTTCCTAGGGAACATTTCTCAACAGTGCCTTAAATTAGCAAATTAACAGGCGATCACACTAGGGAATGGGAAGACTTCCTGCTTTGCATATATCTCTAGTTCAAAGTGCTGTGGATTATGTGGTGGGGAGGGGAAAAGAAACTTTCCCCCCAAAGGATGGAGAGCAATTCCTTCTCAGAAGCTGGGTTCTTGCTTATTTTCTTCTGCCTTGACTGTAATACAGAGTTGGTGTATTACACTTTTTAAGGTGATTGGCAGTATAGTCCATCTTTTCCAGGCCAATGGCCAGGCTCCACTTCCAATAACATCAAAGAAAATTTCTTCACATTTTAAAAGGGATGGCAGGGTATGGCTGTGTCATCCATCCTTCTAATTCCAGCCAGAAGTCCTCTTTCACACTTAAACGGGCAGAGGGGATTGATGCATCTTTACACTTAGTATAACATCTTATTACTGGCTTTCTGTGCTTGCATCTGGGCCTTTCTCAACTGGAGGTGGTTAGAGACCAACTCTCCATCACAAGAAAATCAACTGTGAGCATGCACCTTTATCCAGACTTGGACCCCTTTTGCAACCCAGTATCTAAAGCCTAGAAACTTTGTGGCTGTGGTGGGATTCCTGACTGCCAGCCAGGGCACCCAGCTCCCAATTTGGGGTCCCCAATCTCAAGATTGTCAGCAACAGTAGTCAAAGTGATTAAAATAATTCTAATGTAAATGTTAAGAGGGAATGTTAAATGATGTAGGGATATCTTCAAGGCCTATATTTCTATGAAGATGTAAAATCAGATGAGCCTTGACATTATTCTTTATGATATTCACATTATGCATCTTCCTCCAGAGGAACTATTATCCACTGATCCTTTATGTGTAGTCTTAGTAGACTGCTTCTGTTATGGCTGTTTAGAGCCTTTATCCAAGCCAATGCCATGTAAACTTCATGTTACTATGGGATTTGTAAGTGGAATGACCTTGGAGATCAACTAATGCAAAACTTTACCTTTCAAAGGTGAGGACAGTAAGACCAAGAGAGAGAGGAAGTGACTGCACTAAGGTCTCTACAAAGTGTCCTTCCATTGAAATGCCTGATATGTCAATTTCTCAAGCACTGAAGATTATATTTGATGTATAGAATCCTTGGACATCTGCTAAATAGACTTTGTCATAACCAAGACATTCAGCCCCTTAATGTCTACCCAGTCATGAGGCCTTCCAAATTGCGTTGCGCTAAAATTATTTTAAGAAGAGATGTGTGGCTTAGCACCAGGAAGGTGGTTAAAGGTATGTCACGATCATTTGATCTGCCAGAAATTTGGTCCTGTCTCCTCAGCTTCTGAGAATCAAGGGTCAATCACATTCCACGATGACTTCACTAGAGAGTGAATCTGGAGAATATCAGCCAGCTCAAACACTTGTACAAATGGCACTGCCCTATAGACTACGGCTGCTCAATTGAAAAGAGATGGGTACAGGCTTTCAGGATATCACTGGACAACAAGAATGGTAGCTCGCCAAAGAAGATACGGCAATACCCTTCTGCCTCCTTGAGCCGTATTTCAATTCCTTGATGGTTATATAGGATGGATAAAGTTTACTGTTGAGGTTTGGTTTTGTTTTGGTTTTTTGTTTGCAAATGTGAAGTCTCACAGCAATGCTAAATGGTCTATTTTATGAAATGTCACATTGAAGGCTTTACTAACATTAATAATCAGATACATTCACATTTGTTGGATTTCTGAAAGATTTCCCTATATACAATCTATGATAGTTTTCTCATCATGGCATACTTATGAAAGCCATTTCAGAAAATACCTTATTTTCATCAATGAGACTGGAATGACGGCCCCAGGCTTCATTATGAGCACAGAAATATGGGCATAAATGGATAATAATAGCTGATGGTATCTAATACCCATCTGCAATGGCCCTCTTAGGGCTTTGGATCATTGCAACAATTAAAATTGTATTGAAGAAAGGAAGAATGGAAGAAATGAAGAAAGAAAGAGAGAGAGAATGAGACAGAGAGAGGAAGGAAGGAAGGAAGGAAGAAAGGAAGAAGGAAAGAAAGAAAGAGAACTAAATAAAGGAAAAGAAAGAAAGAAGAAAAAGGGAAGAAGGAAAGAAGGGAGGAAGGGAGGAAGGAAAGGAGGACATTTATTAAGTCTCACTATGTTCCAAACACTGTGCTAACCTTTTCTGACATCTTGATCACATCTTCATTGTACAAAAATGAAAACAAAACAAAATAACCAAACTAAAAAATAAAATAAAATAAAATAAAATAAAAACCAATGGCTCTGCCACAGGCCTACAGGAAATATGAATAGTGATGCTTAGAGACCTATGAATTGTCATCAGACTTTAGAACTACTAAAACAAGAAATGTCCTCCCAGCCACCACAGTGCTTATCACAAGATGCTTTGCATCACTATTTATGTAAATTGTGAGGTGGGGAAAATTAAGTCTTCTAGAATGCCAGCTTCTAGAGGGCAGTGCCCTGGACTGATGTATTCAAAGATTCTTCAAGCATCGTGGGATAATGGAAGATAGTATATGGCCATGATTTTCCAGGAGAAGCAGAATGGAGCTTTGGAAGGACACAGACTAAGGAGTCCTGGGCCTGGGCTTCAATCGTGGCTTTACTAGATTGTATCTGTCCACCATGTACCAAATCCTTGCTCTCCTTATCTCCACATGCTAACTTTTTGGGCTTCTTTTAAGCCACATTTGAAAACCCATCTTCTGTCAGAATCATTTTGGAATCCCTCTTAAAGCACTAAGTGCCTTTCCTCTGTTGATTAACTCTAATTTATCCCATCAACAATCTCTGTCTCTATATCTCTATCTATCTATCCTCTATCTATCTGTCTATCTATCTATCTATCTATCTATGGTGGTTTTCATGTCGTCTCCATTAGGCTATGAACATTTTGAGAGGATGAACTATTTTGGCCTTCCTTTCTATCCCCAGCAATTAGGATAGCACCTGGCATATGTAGATGCTTAATAAATAACTAGTGACCTGTTTACCTTAAACAAGTCACTTTCTTTCCCTCAGTTTCAGTTTCCTCTGACATAAAGTTAAGAAGATAGACAATAGTTTCTAAGGCCTCTTCCATTTCTAGATCTGACATTGTTGAGTTCTTTCAGTCACGTTAATCTCTCTGTGACCCCATTTGGGGTTTTCTTGGCAAAGTTTTTGGAGTGGTTTACTATTTCCTTCTCCAACTTATTTTACGTGTGAGGAAACTGAGACAAACAGGGTTAAGTGACTTGACCAGGGGCTCACAGCTAGTAAGTACCTCAGGCTAGATTTGAAGATAAGTCTTTCTGACTCCAGGCCCAGCACTCTGTGCTCTATGGCACCACCTAACTACCCTATTTCTAGATCTAAGAACTTATCAATACATAGAGACAAAGAGTGGTGTATTAGATTGAAGGCCAGCCTTAAAGTCAGAAAGTCTTAGATACAGGTGTTGCCTCTGATGAGTATTGTGACCAAAGGCAAGACCCTAAGCCTTTCAAAGAACTGAGCAACCTCTGGAGGCTTTAAGTCACAGAAGAGTTTTTACTCATCGTGGAGGGACATTTCCCATATCAGGATATTTAATGAAATCACATGTACAAAAAACAGTCCAGCAAGTTGAAAAGTTGGTGGGACAAAGGAAGCCAGTGCATTGGATACTTTCTTATAGGACTAGAAGGCCCAGTTTCAGTCTTACCCAGTCTTTGGTTGCTAGAAGTTGCTATATAAATACCCATTGTGTCAAGTTTACATAAACCAGCTAGAATCATGGTTCCAAGGCTATCCATACCTTCCTTGGGACAGCATCATTTTTGTTCACACAGAACTTGATGGTTAGAAAGCTTTTTGCAAACTGTCTCAATATCACCTCAGAATGCCCCCACATGGTAGAAGGTTTCTAAATAGTGCTCTTCTCCCTTTTTTATGGATAAATATCCTAAGTCAGAAGAGTAAAAGGTCTCCCAGTTCTTCCTAGAAGCAGTACATTCAGGACTTGTTATTTTCAGTCTTGCCCTTTTCCCAAGATGTTAGGGTGTACTAAGAAGTCAGGAACTGAAGTCTCTATTCATAGAGGAAGGACACCCTGATAGAGCATGTAATGTAACATGTAGCATGAAGCCACAAGCAAGATGCCTGATACTGGTATACAATTCACACAAAACCTGGAGCAAAACAACTATTTTGACTGAATAACAGAAATGCCAGCAAATCTAGGGGTAGTCAGGTCAAGTCAACAAGTATTTATTAAGTGTCTCCTATATGCTGGTCACTATGCCCTCTGGGAATACAAAGAAAGATAAATATGGTCCCTGCCCTCAAGGAGTTTACAATCTATTGATGAGACATGTAAACAACTATGTGTAAACACATTATGTACAGGCTATAATCGGAGGTAATCTCAGAGGGCAGGCAGAGCCCTTGTGGTGGCCCTACCTACAAACCACTGATTGCATGACTTCTTGAATTCTTTCCAGGGCCATTCCTGACTCCATCCTCATTGGTTCTTTCTACTCAATCCAAATCAAGTATCATTGTTTTATGATCCATTTCAGAGCCTTTCCCACTATGGTCATTGTATATCTTCTATGATTCTGCCCTTTTCACATCTCTTGGGACATGTCCCAAATGGATTGCCATCTTTGGGAAATATATATACACCAAAGCATTTTTGTAATGGCCATCACAAAATGCCCTGATTGTCCTCGAATGCAGGTCACTCAGGGACCATTAGCTCTCTAGACAAGGTTTTGCACTGGGGATTTATGGGGAAAGCAATCCATTTAATTAAGCATTTCTCTCTAACACTCACCCAGGACAAATGGATTCTGGCAACACAGTGGTTTTGCAGTCACTAGAGTCCTGTCTGCCACAGGTCATTAATATCATGATGGATCAGAGGCACTATTCAGCCTGAGTGTTCTCACCCAAGGAGAATAAGAAGACATCATTGGACCTGGGGCTCAGAGAGATGGAGGGGAGAAGAAGCAAAGAGAAGGATCATTCTGAGACTTGGGTGGGTGGGGGGGCTGACTTTTCAAACAGGACAGGGTATTATAATGAGTTACAGGGACTGATTCTTAAAATGGTTTTTCTCTTTCTAAAAGAGCCCAAGCTTTGAATTTATCTAAAATTATCATCTGGGCTAAATAAACCTTTACCCAGCCAACAGTAGTGCCTTCTGATATTTGTATCACATTTTCACATAAATTAATGTTTCATATTTCCGAAAAACTTCAATAAAATTAAATTAACTTTAACTTTTCAAAATGTTTTCTTCACAATCATTCTGTGAGGTCATCATCCCATTTTTCAGATGAAGGAAGCTACTGATGGGTTACGGTAATCAGAGCCTGCATCACAGTGTTTGAATGACTCCAGAAGCAAAGGCCTAGTATCAGAACAAACCAAAACAGTATGGCAAACAACCAAGATGGATCCCCTTTCACATGTACTGATAGCCCAGAGTAGGGATTTATCGACTAGAAGAGGAGATTGGTCCAATATTTGTCATCTGAATATGAAGAGCTTCTGGGAAAAGCTATTTCTGAATGAGGACTCTGTGTGACTCCACAGTAACAATGCAGGGTCAAGACCTTGTACCTAGAAGGGTTTCTTTCTTGTTGTATCTGAAATTCTGTCCTCATATGACCATTTATTTACACTTGTGTCTCTCTCTAGATCAAATAATTCCCCAGTGTTCTAACTTTGGGGTCCTGCAAAGATGGACCCTTGGGGGTGGAACAAAGGTTCATGGCGTTATATCTATCCAAGAATAGGGATTAGAAATCTGGTCATTGCAATTAACTGTTCAGACTACTGAGACTAGCCATAGGCTAAGTTAATTAGGACTTTACCTGAGAGTATAACTCTGAAGCTTACCTTGCCTAAACTGCTAAATGACACACCTTAGTAAATGATATCATGATCTAATGTGTCCTCTGCCCCAGTCAGTTTTTAGTGGGCAAACTTCTGGTGATAAGGCTTCATATATCCAACTAGATTGATCAGCAGGCAACAGACACCATACTCCACTACTGGGCCTGTAGGTATGAAGCTCTATCTCTATGAGATTTTGTGGACTAGTAGTATTTCCAGAATGTTCACCTCGATGGGGATTTCCTCAACAACCCTCCGCATTCTTCCCCTCATCCTTCAAACACAATGAGACATTGGAGTGGAACCTCAGTTAAGGTAGCTGTTAATAATGATGATGATGATGATAACAACTCTAATAATTGTTGAACAGGAGGTGGGCGGCAGAGGAATGCTGCCTGCTAGCACCACACATCAAAAATGAAACTTCAGGGGCAGCTAGGTGGTGCAGTGAGTGGAGCACTGGCCCTGGAGTCAGGAGGACCTGAGTTCAAATCCAGCCTCAGACACTTGACACACTTATGAGCTGTGTGACCTTGGGCAAGGCACTTAACCCCAATTGCCCTGACAAAAAAACAAAACATACATAAGCACGCGCGCACACACACACACACACACAAAAGAAAATGAAACTTCATTGCTCCACCTGTACCTAGATTACAGAAAGCAGGGCATTTAAGCCAGTGCCCCACAGCCATCAGCATAAGTATTGTTAATGAGAATGCAATATTCCACCCCTAGTATCTGTTGGGGGCCAGTGGTCTGGAGATTATCTTTGGTAATGGCCTATAAGATGGCTACTACTATCAACAGTAATTTTTCAAGTGGAAGAGGAAGAGAATGTGAAAGAAAAGTTGCAGGGGGGAGACAGAAAGAAAGAGACATTGAGGCAGAGACAAAAAGACAAAGAGAGAGAAAGAGAAACAGGAATAGAGAGAGAGAGATAAAGAGAGACAGAGAAAGAAAGACAGTTCAATGATATGTCATTTTCAGAAAATGCTATAAAAATGAGAGATACACACAAACATAAAATAAAGGTCAGGAGTGGAATTTATTATATGGGAAAAAAGCTGGGGTAGTAATCATGATTTCAGATCAAGTTAAAGCTCAAAGAGATTTAATCAACAGAGAAAAATAGGGAAACTATACTTTGTGTCAGCCATATTATTCAATATTGTTTTGGACCACTTAAAATAACTGACAGTATCAAATACCTGAGGGCACACCTGCCAAAACAGATACAAGAACTGTGAATACAAACATAAAACATTTTTTGTATGAATGAAGTTAGATCTAAATAACTGAAGTAATATTTATTGTTCATGGATAGGTAAAGCCAATATAATAAAAAATGACAATTTTACCTAAGTAATCTATTAATGTAATGCCATTCCAATTAAATTACTAAAAATTATCTCATTGAGTTAGAAAAAAATAATAACAAAGTTCATTTAGAAGAACCAAAGTTTAGGAAGTTCAAAGAAATCAAGGGGGTGAGAGTTGCACAAGGAGATGTAAAGGAAGCATATGAAGGAGTATCAGACCTTAAACCATATTATAAGGCGAGAGCATTGTTGAAGTGTAAAATAGATTATTAGCATTATTTTAAATTAAATGTTCTTGTATAAATACCTATACTGCCAAGAATAGAAGGAATGCAGGGAATTAGAGGGGAAACTTTCATAGACAATCTCTCAGATAGAAAGGGAATGGGTTGGAATACTGCTGTGGTGTAGGATATGAGCTGGTGCCTTTAGGAAAAAAAAAAACATGGAAAGACTTGGACTTATGAAGGAAGATGCTATAAACCTTCAGAGAAACAGAGGACAAGTATAAATAAGCACAGTACGATATGACATATATGTGTATCAGTGCATATGTGTATAAATGTGTATGTGTATAGATATCTATGTATATAGTCTGGAGTATATATGTATGTGTTCGTGTGTGTGTGTGTGTGTGTGTATGTGTGTGCATGTGTGTATCTGTGCTTAACTGTAACCTTCTGGGGGTGGGGAGATAAAGTAAAAAGTTCATAGCAGAGAACAAAAGAAAACCTAGAAGGAAGCAAAGAAAAGCTGAGCAGCTTTGAAAACAATGTGTAGCATTTTTTATACAGGTTTTCTTGAAATGCAAATGTATTGCTTCATATTGAATCCTCTATTATTTTCTGCTATGTACATAGTGATTTTTTCCTTTTTCTTTTTTTGTGCTTAAGTTTAAAATGAATATAAAAATTTAAAGAATTTAAATTGAGATATTAAAGGAGAGAGAGACAAAAGCAGAGTCCAAGACAGAGAGTCAGAGATAGAAGGAGAAACAAAGGCAGAGATGGGTTTAAAGGTTCAAGGACCTTAGAGGATGTGTGATCCAGCTCCTCCATTTTATAGAAGAAACTAAAGTCAAGGGAAATTAAGTGACCTTCCAAGATCCAGCACAATAAGTGCATAGCAGGACTGGGATTCAAAAAGGTTCTCTGAATACGAAGTCAACATACTTCCCAGTGAACCGCATTGCCTTGATAAGAAACGTTTATAGTTTGGTACAATTATACAAGGTAATAAAAAATTTCTCATATAGTGAAAATAGAATCTTTAACAACACTTCACCTAAAGATATCAGACTCAATTATTTTTGAAAGAAAAATGGCACTGGATTACCATACCTGGGCTCAATTAGGCCTACCTAACAAGGTAAAGCCAGAACAGAAAACAGTGTGTGTGTGTGTGTGTGTGTGTGTGTGTGTGTGTGTGTGTGTGAGAGAGAGAGAGAGAGAGAGAGAGAGAGAGAGAGAGAGAGAGGAATAGAGGGGATATGAGAGGCTGAGACAGACAGAAGACAGACAGACAGACAGAGAAGAAATATGAGACACAGAGAGACAAAAAGACAGAGATAGAGAGAAACAGAGAGAGAGATAGAAAGACAGAGACAGAGACAGAGAGACAGAGAGAGGGAGAGAGAGGAGATATGAGAGACAGAGACAGAGAGACAGAGAGAGACAGAGACAGAAAGATAAAAGAGTAGAGAGAAGAGTAGGTTGGTGAGGTCAAGGAGAAGTGGAGAAAGAAAAAAGAATAGGCAGGCCCTCCAGGTTGAGCCCCACATAGGACAGACAGAGGTTTGGATTCTAGTAGCCACTAGGAAAAAAGATCAAGGACATTTTCTGCTCCTTCATCCCCAGAAAAAGAATAAAAAAAAAAGAACTTCTGTTCTTTGTTCATCAGGTATAAAAAGAGGAAAAGTGGACGTGTTCTTTCCACTTAAGTCATACTCTGCAGTTTGTCAGCTTTCTTCTTGTTGCCCCTAGCCCCAGACTTGGCATTCAGGGATTCACTTTTCAATTATGACCAAATCTCCCTATGAAATCAACAGTCCTTATTTTGTTATCCTATATTCTCTAAAGAGGTTATTTGTTTCTTTTTTAATTTTTTTTAGTTTTACCATCTAATATTTAAAAATGTGCATGAAAAATAGCTGAGGGACCACAATGCCCTTCAGCCATAGCCATCCATCATTTCTCAGAACAGTCCTCCTCCACAGTCTGGATCCTTGAAAATTGTATATGGATAAAAGCAGGAACACAAATAAAACCAAGTAAGACAATCCCTGCCCTCAAAAGTTGACATTCTAATGGGAAAGCCATAGCTTACAGAGGTGAAAGCAGGGAGAACAGTTGGCAGGAAGGTCAAGTTGCCAGGGGAGAAGAGAGGGGAGTTCAGAGAAAGTCGAGGCCAGGATTACTCAGAGGATGGCTGGGGTCCTTCCTATAATGGTGGTCCTATGGAGTGAGTCAGCAACAAGGAGAGGAGGCCTCTGAAGGGCAAGTTTCAAGGTTTCAGCAGAGGAATAGGAGGGGGCCTATGGCTGCCTTTAGTTTCTATTCTTCATTCGCTTTCGACAGTCTGGACATCTGCATAAGCTCCCAGCTGTCTTACCAGGCCCCTTTCAGCTCCCAGTAGAGTATAAATGCCTTGAGGCTCAGAAGTGCCTTCCCTTCTCATTGCATCCTGAGTATTTAGTAAACTCCCTGTCTCCCAGGAAGCACTCAGTCATGGCTGCTCCCTTGCCTTGCTTTGCTTCAGCAGCCCCATCCCCACCACCATCACAGCACCATTCCATGCGAATGGGCAGCATTTCAAATGGGCAGGAACTTTCCAATTTGACAGTGGAATTCCTTTGTTGTTGACCTGCTTCGGTCATGTCTGACTCTTCATGACCCAATTTGGGGTTTTCTTGGCAAAGACACTGCAGTGATTTGCCATATCCTTCTCCAGCTCATTTTAGAGATAAGGAGACTGAGGCAAACAGGGTGAAGTGACTTGCCCAGGGTCACACAGCTAGGAAGCTTCTGAGGTCACATTTGAACTCAGGCTTAGGAATCTTCCAGACTCCCTGCCTGGCACTCTGTGCACTATGGCGCCACCTAGCTTCCTGTGGAATGTCTTGAAAGTCATCACTTCTCCCTCAGTAGAGGAGACCCTCAAGCAGAGGCTGCAGGCCCATTTGAGGAGGCTGAGGTCATTTCCAATTCAGAAATGATATGACTCTGATTTATTTTAGAGATGAAAGAAATGGAAAAATCATTCACCTCCTTATTTAGTAGACAAGGAGAACATTCCAGAAAAAGTAGGTGATCTGCCCAAGTGTACAGCTAGTGGGAGGCAGAGCTGAGACAGATAATCAGGGTTCCTGCCTTTCAGGGCAGCACCAGACTAGAGATTCCATTATTGACTTTGCCTCAGATGCATCTATTTATCTTCCTTAGCAAAAGCCCTTTAAAATGTCTCTACTTTAAAAAAAAAGCAAATAAAAGTTGTGTACAATATGAAACCCAAATAATGGCAGATATGCTAAATTTAGAGGAGTAATTGTTTTATTCGTCAAGAAAACACAATTAAGAGCAGCTGCACAGGAGTTTTCACAGCTCCATCTGTACCCTATTCCTTGCAAATAAATAGCCATATGGGTACCCCATGAAGTATGACTGGCATTTCTCTGATACTTCAAAGGTTGCAATATGAATGAGGCATCCCAGCTCATTTTGTCACATTCTATGGTCCCATGGGTGAGGAACTCTTGCCTTTAGTTTACAGAAGGAGAACTGAGACTCAGATTTCATTGTACTTGGTTAGACAGTGTCCAAGAGGGCAGCCAAATCCAGAATTTCTGAATTCTGAGGCCAGGACTTTAATTCTCTCTACATATTGACTCTCCTCAAAGAGCATTTCTTTCTAATGTCTTTCACGATGAAGCTACTCAAAAAACTCATCATTTACTTTTCTCTGTATTAAAAACAAAAACCAAAAACCTTCAATAGAAAGAAGGGAAAAATCAGATATATAGAATCTATTTTAAACAAATGTCATTTAATGACTTTGAGGTTCCAAAGCGTGTCCCAAATGTCTTAGTGCAAGAGCAGTGACTCTGATTGACCCTGATTCTATTTCTAACCCTAATCCCATCTGACCCCTCTCTTTACAGTCCAGCTTCCTCTAGGTAGGTAATAATTCTATGCCAGGCCCATCTCAGGGGCAAAGGGTGAAATCAGCTGCCTTTATCTCAGGGGGTTTCTTATTGCAGAAACAGGTCCCACCTTTTTGCTTGATAAGACGTATAATTGGAAGAGACTTTAGAAATCATTGGGACCATGCCTATAATTTTAAAGATGTCCAGAATAGAGATGTGACTCGTCTCTCCTCCTCCCCCACAACACACACACACCTCCTGACTCTGCTCCTGACTTTCTTGGACTCTGGGATACTGCTCTCTTTACCACTGGTTCATGCCAGAACTTCCTTCTCTGCCTGTGGCCTCTTTACCCTGTGTCATGGGACCTACCATAGCCCACAGACCATGGAATATCCTTTTGCAATCCCTACCAGTCTGCTCCCATTTCTGATTTCTTCCTGGGGACTCCATTTTATTTAGAGCTACTGGCCAGATTGCCTTCAATCCACAGCTGCGACTTCAAAATCACGCCCATGCTAGGTGCCATCAGTCATCTCTACCTCATTTGAATGTGAGCTCCTTGGAACCAGAGGTGGTTTTCCTTGTTCTTTGTATTTGTGTCTTCCAGATCCCCCTTTCAATATAGGAATGACTCAGGCTTCTGGCCTGCCGTCTTCCCCTCAGCTTCTATGCTACTTCATTTGGTGATCTCATCCGTTCCCATGGAATTTTTTTTCAAACCGACCTACCCTCCTTCAAACTTTCTGCTCACCTCCAAACTCATATCTCTAACTGCTTTTCAGACATCTTGTAATAACATGTCCAAAATGGAACTCTACATCTTTCCGCCTAAAACCTCCTTCTCTTCTACCATCCTCTCAGTCCCTGAAGTTCACAACCTAGGAGTCATTATGGATTCCTCATTACCTTCCCCCCCCCATATCCAATGTGCTTCCTAGACCTGTCAAATTTGCCTTTGCAGCATCTATTGAATATCCTCCCTCCTTTCCTTGGATACTCACTTCATGCTGTTGCAGGCCCTCATCACCTGGACTATTGTCTGCATGACAAGTCTTTTTTCCACTCCAACCCATCCTTCATTCAGACCCCAAAGTGTTTTCCTAAATCACAGGTTTGGTCATGTAACCCTCCCACCCCAACTCCTCACACACATAATAAACTCCAGTGGCTTCCTCTTACCTCCAGATCAAGTACAAAATACTGCCATTCAAAGCCCTTCATAATCTAGCACACTCTTGTCTCTCGAGCCTTTTACACCTTACTCCGTAACAGGTATTGTTCAATCAAGTAACACTGGCCTCCCAGCTGTTCCATGAATTGGACCCTCCATCATTCAGTTCTGGGCATTTTCTTTGGCTGTTCCTCATGCCTAGAATGCTCTCCCTCATCCACTCTACTAACCTCCCTGGCTTCCTTTAAATGCCAACTAGAATCCCATCTTTCACTGGAAGTCTTCCCCAATTTCTCTTATTTCTAGTGCCTTTCCTCTCTTAATTATGTTTTTTTATTATCTGGTTTTTTTGCCTCTTTTTATATCTTTAGTACTGAGCATAGTGTCTGGTAAATGGTAGGTACTTAATAAATGTTTATTAATTTATTGACACCAAAGTACCTGGAGCACAGCAAGTTCATAATAAATGCTTATTAACTTTTTTCCTCATTAAAAGTTATATAAGTAGGCAGCAGTACAGTTTGGAGCCTACATATCCCCACTATACCCATGAAACTTCCACTAAATACCAAAAGATATGTCTATATGAATGCTGTCATGTACCATGCTGCTTCCCCCACCACCACCACCACCACCAACCTCACTTTTTAACTTCTAGCACTCCCCTTTAGCTGTTGCCAATACACATGTCTTCACCATCGTGTTCCTGTTCCATCACCATGGTTGGCTCCAAACCCATTGCTTATCTCACTTTTTAACTTAGTGGGTAGTGCTGTGAATTAATCCTTTCTGCTTTGTTTTCATTTCTGGAAGAAGTAGAATTGAACTTCACCAAGCCATTGCCTATCTCCACTTTGCTTTCCTTTTTTCCTTATTTGGGAGACTGGAGATTTAATCAAACATAAATGGCTGCAAGGGTTTCCTCTCACTTTTAGCTCAGGAGTAATATAGTGGTCCCAAGGTCCACAAAGTCTCTTTCTCTGTTATTTTACACAGTTTATATCAGAATAAAAGTTATTAATAACATGGCAATAGCTCAGAGCCCCCAGATAGGAAAATCTCTAACATGGAGAGGATTGGTTCTCTACAGATGGTATCTCAATTCAATTCAATTAAACACATATTTAATATGTTGTTAGTAGGTTCAAAGCAATGTGCTTTGTGCTGGTGATCTAAGGACGGGGTTGGAACAGTCCTTGCACTCAAATTACTTGCTTTCTGCTGGGCGGGGATAGAACATAATTCAGAGAAACATAATACAAATCGAAAGTTGGAGGGGGCAAGAAAAGATATTCTCAGAAATTTCTGACCCATGCTGCTGCTACTCTGGCCCTCTTGAATGAATGAACAATAAAGCATTTCTTAAGTGTTTGCTGTATGCCAAAACATTTCCTAAATGATAAGGATACAAATATAAGGAAGCAAGATACCTCCTACACTGAAGGACACTATATTTAAATAGTGGGGCAAAAGCACAGAAAGGGGAACTAGAGTTGAAAATAACAGGGTTAGAGGGAGTGAGAAAGGGCACACAGGTGATAACAGGGTTTATATTAATGATGAGTAAGTGATATGGAGGCCTGGTCTAGGGAAGATAAGGCAATGCTGAACTATTACAGCCCAAGGTTCCAGGAAAAGGATCATATTTCCAGTGGCAGAAGTATGGGGGAGATGAGAAAAAATACTGGAATATAAATTTCATGGTATAGAAACTCTGACTCTGGGACCTTTGTTTTAGAAGTGAGTTTTTTTTCACTTTACCTTGCCCAAACCTACTGATCACATGACCTTCCAGGTGTTTCCAAAATATACTGCTGCCACACATGGACCTTCACCTCTCATCATCTCTCTTTCCACTCTCTTTTCCCCTTCATAGCCTTATTAGAATAAAATCTCTTTGGGATCAGTCAAGGACTGTCTTAGTTGCTTATATTTGTATCCACATATCCTAGCACAGTGCTTGGCACATAGAAAATGGTTGAGAATTTTCTTTTTTCATTCAAATAAAGTGATCTTGAATTTCTTGACAAATGAGAAGAGACTTTCAGCTAGGGAGTGAGATTGCCATGAGAGGGGGATCTATGTGATTATATTATTCAGTACCTAGCACATCGATGGGCAGCTAGGTGGCACAGTAGATAGAGTACTGGTGCTGGAGTCAGGAAGACTTATTGGCTGTGTGACCCTGAGCAAGTCATTTCACCCTGTTTGCCTCAGTTTCCTCATCTGTAAAGATGATCTGGAGAAAGAAAGGGCAAACTACTCTAACATCTTTGCCAAAAAAGCCTCCAAAAGGGCCATGATGAGATGGACATGACTACAAAATGTCTAGGCAACGGTAACAACAATATTGGCCTATAATAGACTATGATAAATCCTTATTTATCAATTGATTCATTCATTTACTTTATATATGAAATAAGTTTCTGGGGGTAAGCCTGAGAATGTGACCATCATGTTCAGTGTCCATGGAAAAATGCTTTCCAAGTTGAGTGTGTGTGTGTGCGTGTGTGTGTGTGTGTGTGTGTGTCTTATAAAATAAATTTTAAGAATAAGATCCATTTGTAGTTTGGGTATTCTTTTTTCTCTAATTTGGGGGAAATGAAGCATGATGGGAAAGGGGGAGGACTTGTAGTCACGAGACCAGGTCTCAACTGTGGTGTGGTAGAAAGAGCACTGGACTTGGAGCTTGATGACTTAGATTCAAATCCTGCTCTTGCTATGCAGTACCACTGTGACTTCCAGGTCATACCTACTCTCCGAGTCTCAGTTTCCTATCTGTCCGATGAGGAAAGGGGACAGTGGGAAAATGCTCTAACTTCCAGGATCCTGCAGAGCTTAGCATCTGTGTGAACAGAACTAAATGGAATGAACTCTTCAATTCTCAGTTTCTCCCTTTGTAAAGTAGGGGTAATAATATTTGCATCACACACTTACAGGGTTGTTGTGGGGGAAATGCTTTGTAAATCTTAAAGTATTCTGTCTTAATCTGAGTTGTAATAACTAAAATGAAGTTAGTGAAAAAAAATATAAGTCAAAGACCTGTGTTACATAATAATGTATTATAATCACAAATGTCTTTTGCATGCAATATTGATCTGCTGGCTCCAGCTGGCAAAAAACATCCTTAATGCTTTGAGCCCATCATTTGAAAATGCTACTTATTTCAGGCAAAATCCTTCTTTCTTATAAGCAATTCATAGAGCAAGATCTTTTTTTGAACTCCCACTCAGATGAAATCCATGGGTACTTGACATATTGACATATATGGCTCATCCCGCTGTATCTGGATCATAGTTATGGTAGCCTCAGAATTGGGAGAATTAGAATTAGTTTTCCACTATCATTTCCTCCCATTGTCTATCCTTGCATTGTCTCCTAGCTTTTCCATAAAGTTGAATTGACCAGAGCTTGAGGGAGCCAAAGAGACCATCCAAGTAATTGACAAAGTGCTAAATGAGATTTGGAGAAGGTCTGAATTCTGAATCGCAGATCCTAGCTTTCTGGAGTAAGATGAGAACTTAGAGATTATCTAGCATAATTACCTTATTGATGAAGGATCTGAGACCCAGTGAGAAGAAATGACTTGTCCATTATCACACAGCCAGACTCTGGCAGAGCTGAGGACAGAAGTCATTATGAGCTTTGCACATTAGTCAAGTCCTTTCCTCTCTCTATGCCTCAGTTTCTTCAACTGCCAAATGAGGTAGCTGGAATAGCTGGTTGTGAATGTCTATTCTCTGAACAAGAAAATTTGGCAGGTTCCAGATTGCTCTAACCTTAGAGCAATTAATTGATGTCAGTTCATTGACCTCTGTGGGGTCTCTGTAGAAGCACAGTTAAATAGGGTTTTTTGTAAAGCCAGATATTTGAAAGAAGGGGGATACAAAAAGGTTATATCCAAATATCATGGCAAGACTTTCTCTATATAAGTGACTTCCATTCCTTCATTCACTTTTCAGACCCAGCATTTAGTAAGGCATGATCCTTTTATCAGGGGCCAAGCTAATGGAATATGATTGATGCCAGAGCTATGGAGGAGGAGGCCACAGTCAGCCTCCTACAAGGACCATCCCAAAGAGGAGGTGTTTTGTTTATTTTTTTTTTGTTTTTGCCTCTTTAATTAAGCAGCTCTCACAGATGACTGAGAGCTATTCATCTTATCACCACTAGTACTCATGCTCCATCTTTCAAAAGGAGAAATACATCGATTGACCATATATTCCTCTTCTCCAATAGCAGGCCTTTTAAATTAACTCATGTTAATAATAAACTTAAATTAAATAAAAATAAATAATAAAATAATTAACTCATATTAAATCTGATAGGAACAAGATGGCACCTGAGGTTCAGGTGGTTCACTCCTTTACTGCTTTAGAGAGCTTACAATTAAAAAAAAATATGGAGTACCATGAAAATGGCTCTAAGCCCCATTTAGCAAATTCCTGACATTTGGACAGAGAGTTGACAGTCTCCCTTTTCCTCAGTTTCTATTTATATTTTTCTCTAACTAGTCCTTGGTTTCTGATTCAGGACAAATTGAGGTTACTCTAGTAGGGAAAAGAAGAAGATTATATTACTATGTCTAGTAATAGGGAGGCACCAGGGGAAAGCTGAGGGGTGGAACAGGCCTGTTCTTGGATTGTACCTCATCCCCTGAGGAGGTGGGTACAACTGGGGGCATTCACTCAAGTCTTCTGTCTAGAGTTGTTTCTAGAGTTGATGGCCCTCTTCAGTCTTTCCCTTTTCTTCCATAGCTCAGACCTGCCCTCTCTTTCTCCTTTCATGATTCTTCCCACCTACAGGTTCATTCTGGCTTAGCTCTTGATGTCCCACCAGAACCCCACACCCTTTCTTCCTATCCATTAGCCCCTTGCACTCTCTCCTCACTTACGAACCTGAGTTCACACTGAGCTCAGACCATTGATTCAATTCAGAAGCTTCTTTGCTAAGAAAAGGGAACCGATCTTTAGTAAGATGGAGTTAGCTTAGCCTAATGAAGCTTATCCTGACGTTGGCCTTGATGTCAGGAAGGCCCAGACTCCAATCCTGTTCATTCTTAGCTGTATGACTCTTGGCAAGTCACTCAATACTTCTGGGTCTCAGTTTTCCACCTTTAAAATAGGCCTAATAATAACTTGCTACAGAAACAAGATCATGTCTGAAAAGTATCTTTAAACCATTAACCAACAGCTGTTATTATTATAATCATTAGTAACGGTGTTTATCATTATTCCTCCCTCCCACCCAATGCTGACATTTACTCCAAATTCCTGGACATCCAATTCTTGTCAGTGCAATAAGCATTGGTCGAAAATCTGCTATGTGCTATGACCTGCTTTGGGCTGTGAGTGTGCAAAGATCAAATCTTACATGTCCCCACACACATTCCAGCTATGGCATCTAATCAGAGAATATACATGATACTTCACGATTTGAAGAGATAAAGAGAAAGGGTGAGGGAGGGAAGGTGGGAGGGAAAAGGGAGGCAGGGGGAAAGGGAAAATGAGGTTCTGGAGAAAGAAGGGAGGGGGAGGACTGCTGAGCTAGGAGAACAGGAAAGCATGCCTGGAGGAGCTCCATCTTAGGCCATCCTGGATTTCAGTGATTTACAAAGAAACTCAAAACCATTGGCAACATAGTGCCTCCCAGAACTTTAAGGGCTTTCGACCACGCATTCATTGATTGTGAAAGGTGATTGCATAGCGAGTGTTTCTTAGGCAGCCAACCGTTGTGTGGCAAAGGCCTAGGTGATGTTTCCCTAAAGGACCTGCTTTAGCTGATCATCAGTCACATAGCCCCAGTGAACCTTTGACTTCTAATTAAATCCTTTGTTTTGGGCGATACTTGCTAGAAATGGCCTCTTCCTCTTCCCTTTCAATTCTTTAATATAGTCCAATCATGAAAACCCCAACCACCCAAGTACCATCCAGCAGCTACTCACTCTGTCAAGAGCCAGAAACCTTGAACAACTTCATCCATTGTCTCTGCCACATGGTTCCTTAAGTCTTCTCTGGCCGTCTCAATAGCCCCTGGCTGAAAGGAGAAAAGGTCAGACAATACGGAAGCAGCACAATGGATCCCTACATTCCATCTCTGAACACAAGGCTCTTGGGCAGACTGCACAAATGGCAGCATATTACGTCTCTTAGAAATTAATGGTGTCCAAGCCCAAAGGAAATCCTCAGGCTGTGAAGCGTGATTGGGGAGTTGTCAAATTCAAACTTTGTTTAGTTTCCAGCATTTTTCAGCTTGCTGATTATCATTATCACTGCTATGCCTTCACATATTTTCTTAACCTCTTTTATCAAATTTTTCTTACTGCTAATGTTATTGTTCATTGTAAAGGGTGCTTTGTGGGCATCTGAACTGAGTCAGATTCTGTTATCTATAATGTATCAGCAATTTGCACTATGGTGGTGAATTTTTCCTATTCAAATACTCACTAACTTTTCACGGCCATTTTCTAGTCCAATATTTTGTCAAATTCTGTCACATCTTCCCCAACAGTGGGAGACTATGTAGTACCCTGGAGAGGTCCCTGGCTCTGGAGGGAAGCAATCTGTGTTCAAATCTCCAGCCTAATGCTGATCACCTGTGTGACCTTGGCAATTCATTTAACCTCCCTGAGTCTCTGTTTCTCTGTCTGTAAAAATAAGGTTGGACCGATGGCATCTGAGGGCCCTTTGAGATCTAGGTAGACGATAGATATCATGTCTTCCCTTTTGGCTCCAAACACTCAGCCCCCACTCTGCTTCTGGTCGGTATCAGTCACTACCAGCATCATTTCAATAGCCTCCCCATGAGAGTCCCAGCTTGAGTGCTTCCCCTCTCCCAAGTCACTCTCCACATGGCTGCTGAAATCAGTTTCCTAAGAGATAGTAAGCTGTGTCTTCCTAAGACATCTCTCCTTGCCAACCCTGTTTCCAAACCTGCAGTGGCCTCCGCTGCCCCCACAGTGCAATATAAATATAAGTGCCTTAGCTTGACACTAAGGACCTTCTGCAATCTGTTCCTCATTTTCTGCTTTTGCGTCACATTCTTTTCCTTCAAACTCTGTAAGTTCGTGCTAAACCGCTAAACCAAAAATGTAGCTCTCACCCAAAACGGATGCTGCTTCTTGGGTCTCTGAGCCCTCACACTCCCTGTCTGCCATGGCCTCCCTCCTCATCACAGAACTTCTGAGGACTCAGCTCAGGTGCTCCCTCTTCTGAGAGGCCTTCTTGATCTACCCCCCCCACACCTTCCAGGAGGGAGTTCTCTCTCATTCCTCAGATTCTCTTCTATTTATTTATATGGGATGTATATATTAGTATGTAAGGTCCTTGGGAACAAGAGGTTTTATCTTTGTATCCTTAGCACCCAACCCAGTGGCTAATATAAGGCAGGTGATTAATAGGATTTTGTTTAATGGAACTGACTTATTTTTAGCTAATAAGTACCAGGTATTTCATAGTGTGAGAAGAGAGCTAAAGATAGAGGAAGAAAGAAAGAGAGGGAGAGAGACAGAGAAAAATAGAGACAGAGAACAAGATAGACAGAGAGATAGAGATGGAGACAGAGATACAAAGAGAAATGAAGGCAGAATTAGATAAACACAGAGACAGAGATGGTCAGATACATACAGATACAGAAAGAAACAACAGACAGAGACATGGAGAGACAGATAAAGAGAGAAGTAGAGAAGTATAGACAGAGATACAGAGAGAAAGAGAAGGGGGAGGAGGAAGAAGAGGAAGAGAAGGGAGAGGAGGAGGAGGGAGTGAAAGAAGAATACAGAAGGTAGGGGAGAGAAGCCATGCTAGATGTGAAGCATCCATTACATATAAACTAATGAATTTGGAGTGTAGTCTGGGAAAGCCAGTTTCACACTGCCCCTTTCAGTGGTGTGACCCTGCATAAGCTGCTGAACTTCTCACCTCAGACAGCCTGCTAGGACTAATGGAACAAAAGTCATAGAACAGTTCATTCAGTAAATCCCTGCACACTTTGATGGGTGCCCTTCTTTGGGAGTCACCAGAGTCTGATTGTGTGGTCACCAGCCACTGTTTTTCTCTCTGCACCACCTTCCTCCTCCAGGCCACATCTTGATGGTCAGCTTGGTGATTTACACAGGTCCTAATAAAGGTACGCAAAAACCTCTTGCCTCAGTCATTGAGGTCTGTTTTGAATATTCCCAGTGATGGGGAGCTCACTACCTTCTAACAGCCATTCAAAGCTCATTTAAATCATTAGAATGATATTTTTAAACTGACATTGATACTAATTTTGCCTCTTCACAGTCATAATTCTGCCTTCTGGGGTGTTTCAACAATCCGGCTAGCAGCTTCTGTAGGGATGTAAGATCCACCCTCAGCCAGCACCCAGAAAGCTGCCAACAGCACAGGTTCTTTGGATCTGCTTAACTAAGGAAAGCAAGGTGAAGAGTTTGACAAGCTTACTTTAGTTTATCATACAAATATTATTCACTTAGTTCAGGGGAAGAGACCAGCACACTGAACTTCAGAGCAAATTACAAACAAATTACAAACATCAACAGACAGACCCAATACAGATTCATAGTTACCAACATCTAGGTTCAGCCCGGGAGCTCAGAACAAGGGCTGGCCCAGAGTCACACACGCCACCACTGCTGTGCCAAAGAGCTCCAAAGAACAGACAGCCAACCCCTGGTTTTTATATCTTTTTCAGCGTCAGGAGTGAGTCACACATGCGACTCACCCACGTGACCGAGAATTGTCACAAAGAGGTGGACTTAAACCCACGTGGTCTAAGAGCCTTTGCTCTCCCAGACATGTAAACTAGGCCCTCCCTGGAGTTAGCCCCACCTTGGGCCCCACCTTAGTTGCCAATCTACATCCACTAAGGTTTTATACCTAATAGTGGTTTGGGCCTGGGGCTTAGCATGTAGTAAGGCTCAATGAATTACTCAAAGGAAACAAAAGCCAAACTATTCAAGTGCACTTGTTGAACTAAGTGCTAAGGAGCCTATTTTGCTTACCAACATGTGGGGTTAAGGAGAACAATGAGAATCTCTCTGTAAGACATTAATTCAAATACTTTAAGCCAGTGTCTATCTCCTCCCTTAAAACACATACCCCAACTCATCTCTTCTCTAGCTTAGACATCCCCTTCAATTAATTGCTTCTGGAGAGTTCTCTTCCTTTGGACTTTGCCCTTGAGCTCCTCTGCTCTCTGGGTTTCTGACTATTGCCCAAGATTTCCGATGACCCAATTTTTATTTGGTTGCCAATTTTCTGACTCATTTTCTGCCAAGGACCAATCTAACACTTTTGCAATACATTCTAACTCTGGCCTCCCAGCCAGGCCTGAGTGTGCTCTCTCCTACTATAAGTTGCCTTGACCACTTGCTTCTGGGTCATCCCTTAGGTCTGGCCTGTCCTGCCTCTTGCCCCTTGGATTTTTCCCCCTTTTCTGGTTCTGGCTGAAGCTCTGACCAAGCCCCCAGACTCATGCTGTCCACTGGACTGTCACTGTGACTAGAGTAAATTAATCAACCCCAGACAGGCACCACCATGTCCTCATGCAATTCCATATTTGTAGTAAGGTCATGACAGTTACAAAATACAACACCCCCACCCCACCCCCAAGGCTGCATCTCTACTCTTGCAAATAGAAACAGATCTGTTAGCTAGGTTTGGGTTAGAGCCTGTCACCAACTCCTAGGAAGCCAAGTCAGATTTTATGAGAGAGAAAGTACCAAAATGCTTCCTCAGGGAAAACAAACATCTTTTTGGACATGGTTTGTTTTTCTCTTAACCATTAGTGTAGTTAAATGAGAGTCAGGCGATATGGCTTTTAGCACCATACCAACTCCTCCAATTAGCTGCGTGACCATACGGAAGATTCTTTATATATGTATACATGTGTACACATGTACATGTACATATGTTTATTATGTATAAATATGTGTAGAGAGAATGTGTATGTGTGAGAGAAAAACTGTATTTAGTGATAAAAATAGCTAGCCTTTTTATAGCATGTATTATGTGCCAGGAACAATACTAAAACTTCGTAGATATCTCATTTGCTACTCCCCCAGACCCACGGAGGTTGGTGCTATTATTATCCTTGTTTTACAATTGAATAAATTGAGGCAAAGAGAAGTTAAGCGACTTTTCCAAGTTCATACAGCTGGTAAGTATCTGAGATTCAATTCAAACTTAGGTCTTCTTGATTCCAGGTCTAGTGCTCCATCCACTCTGCCATCTACCTGCCCACATTCTTCCAACTCTGCCTAAAAGCCTTCTTCTGCACAGGGCTCTGTAGACTTCACCTGACTTCCAGAGTAGCCTAGGACACACAAGCTTAAAAACCAATTGCCTAGTGGGATTCCGGGATTCTGTCCAGCCATGGCTTTCCAAAACTTCCTCACCCTTGGCCATTGGAGGAGGCAGGAGTCCTCCTGTTGACTCACAGCCTCCAATTTTAGTAATAGATGTGGCCTGAAGATTCAGTGGGGAAATGTTCATGTCCCCTAGAATGGAAATCTCCCTGTGAGCCCATAGATAATAAGACCTTTGAATAACCATTATCTTTGAAAGAACAGCACAAGCCTTTAAGAACGACCATAATATGAGTCAACGAGATCTCATGAAAATGAGTTATGATTAGAAAAGTCTATCACAACTTTTCTTTTGCCAGGGTGAGGGTAGGAGGGGGCAGATCATTTCTTTTTCAGGCAGGAGCCTTGCTGACCCTGCTGAGCATCTGTTCTCAGAAGGATCAACAGCCATCATCATGTTATCATACCATATAGGGTAGAGAGGGGAGTAGATAAGCCACCTACCCTCTCAGTTGTCAGAGGTTTAGACCAAGGAGATACCTGTGTAGACAGTTGCAAGTAGGGGGGCTCAGAGAAAGAAGTGGAGAGAGAAAGAGGGGAAGTGCTCCAGCCAAGTCAGTGTCATGGCGGCAGAGCTATCTCACAACACAATGGGGAGCCCCAAACCTGCTTATTAAACTCTCCCAACTCACAATGCCACACGAGCTATAAAAAGGCCATGGGGAACCATTAATTAAATATTAAAAGATCAAATAGTTTGAGTCCCATTAGTTTGTATGTAATTTACATTCTTAAGTATAAATTTAGAGATAATTCCCCATCCCCAATTTCTTTCAATTTTCTGATAAGGTATCTTACGAATATAGAGTCCTACAGGGAGTTTAAAAATATCTTTCCCCATGTGGCTCGAGTATTGTTCCTTTCATAAGACATTGCTTTGGAATATCAGTCTCCACAAGAAAAGCAATTATCATAATATACCTTGAGTCTTTAGCCTTGAGTGGTACTTTTGTTCAAAAAAGACATGAGGCCTGCATTAGCTGTATTTAAGCTTTAATAGCAAATGAGCTAAAACAGTGAGAAAGGGTTGTCCAAACAGATTTGTGGTACATATGAGATGCCCTTCTCAGTTTGTCCTCTCATCCATTAACTGATTTTGGCCAAGCGGATCATCACACACTCAGTGCTTAGTGGTGTCCAAAGTTTGCCAATATGATCTCATCTCAGCCTTGAATGTCTCATCGTACTTTTTCATGATCTCTCTGGCTAAGAAAACCATTATCTAAGTGTTCTCAGCTGCCTCATGAGTTGACTTCTCTGTCATTTAAAAGACAACCCTTGGGTGTCTTTAGATAACAAGAACAAGATCTGCCCTGATCTACAGTTCTTAGCTCACTGTCTAAAACCCTTTTGGTACATGAATCATGTACATCAAGGGCTGGTCTTCTTTCTCAAGAATCACTCAGAGCCAGTTCAAACTCTTTCCAGCAAGTTACAGACCCAGAAAGCTTTTCAGAACACAGCAAAGGCCCACGATGGAGGTCAGTCAGCAGCGTCACTTCTCAACATTGAAGTAGCAACAGGAAGTTCAATGAGTCAGGCTGAAGGCAACAGACCAACATCTATCTGATTTGACAGCCACTCTTACATCTTCAGAAATATCCTTGATTGACTCTGGGGTGCCCTGTTGCTAAATATTTGTTGTTTTGATTCTCATAGAGCTCTTCCATGCCTTTTATGTCTGGTACCCACTTGGGTTTTATTTTGTGTGTTCTCAAGACTGATGAAGATGTGGTGAATCTCTGGCTACCTTCTTCCCTTTCTCCTACACTAACTATAGGAGCAGGGGAACCAAAGAGATGGAAAATGAGAAAGGGTAGAGGAAGGGAGAGTAGAAGAAAAAAATCCCAGCTCCTAACATTCTGCCAAATTCAAGGTTGCCAACACTACTACATCCCCCTTCTCCTGCTACTCCCAGACTCCCAAAGTTGACTCTGAGTAATTATTCTATGACTTTGAAACAAGGCTACTCCTCCTTAAGAGAAAATAATCCTCAGTGCCTTCACTTGGCCTAAGGGAAGATCACCTTTTGGATATGAGTTAAGTCTTAGGCAAGTGGTCAATCAGATAACCAATCTGGAATGTTCTCTTTTCTGAGGTATCCATTGTGCCCAGTTCCTCCCTGACCTGGTGTAGGAGATAGGGTACTTGACTCGGAGTCAGGAAGGAAGACCTGAGTTCAAATCCTGACTTAGGTGCTTACTATCTGTGTGACCTTAGTCCCATCACTTAACTTTGCTCTACCTCAGTTTCTTCGTCTGTAAAATGAGGAGAGCTGGACTTAATAGACTCTGAATGTATGATCCTCTGACCCCCAATTTCTGGCTGGTTAAGTGTGTCTATGCACCCCATCACAGATTAGGATTCTCAAGAGCTTCTGACTCTTATCAGAGTTCCATGTGGTTATGGCTTGAGTCTCTTCTTGCTCTGTATATCCTAGGACTACTGCTTTTGCAATCTCTAATAAAATGTTTTACTTTATGTTACTTTGAAGAAGAAGAATCTATATTCTTCTCACATTCTATATACTGTATTCTGCACTCTGCCCAAGCCTGGGCTTCCCTGGTCTAGCTCTTTACCCTAATATGAGGTACTCAGAACTGCGCTGGTTCACCAGGGAAATAGAGGTGTTTCACTCTAAAGGGAGGAAGGGGGAATCTGGAATGTTCTGTGCAGATGAGCATCCTAGAATCTTACAATCGTGAGGTCATCTCGTCCAATTCTTCATTTCACACATCAGAAAACTGATGCCAGAGAGAGGGAAGGGACCCACTAAAAGTCATGTAGCTCACAAGCAGTGGATTGAACCCATCATGGAACCATAGATTTAGGGCTGGAATTTATCTAGTCAATTGCTGTTCTTTTCTGTTTGTTTTTAACAAAGAATAAAACTAAGGCCCAGACATATTAAGATCAGAAAACAACTCTCTTGAATTTAAAGTAAGAAAGGTAGATAGAGCAGTGGAAGAGTATGAGACTCGGACTCAGAATCCTGATCCAAACACCTACAAACCATCTAACACTGAGCAAGTCACATGCCTGCTTTCAGTTTCAGTTTCCTCATCTGTAAAATGGGTCTAATAATATTAATTACCTTACAGAGTTTTTGTGAGGATGAAAGAACTTATAAATGAAAAGCACTGTGCAAAATGTGATCTACAAAGAATAGCTCTTTTGGTTTATTGAATTCCCTTCAGAGTCACAGTTCATGCCTCCATTTGTTGAAGTGCTTGGTGCTATAACTAGCAAATGTAAAGTCAGGAAGTTAAGTGGATTTGGGGCTAGTTGAATGACCAGCTTGACCTAATTGCCATTCATGGTTTTAGGTGAAATGGGAAGAAAGACGTCTCCAGTGGAGTCTTATACTCGGCTTCAAATCTGGGGTAACAATGGTTAGACCACCACTGGCTTGAAAAAGAGCTGAGAGTTTTAGCTGAAAGCAAACCCCTGTGAGTCAGTGGTTTGATCATGGCTGCCAGTTATGATTCTGAAATCTCTGGCTTCATTGAGGGGGGAGTAATTCCCAGGACTTCAGAGGTGATGGATCCACTCTACTCTGGTCTGAATAGAACCCAATTGTTCTCTGTTTTGGAGGCCATATTTCAGGAAGGACATTGAGAAGTTCTACAGTGTGAAGAGGAATGCAAGTCAGATGGTGAAGGACACTGAACTAAGGACATAGAAGGATTAGCTGAAAGAATAAAGACTGTTTAGCCTGGAGAATAAAGGATTTAGGGGGTGGTATCATGGAGGTCTTTAAATAACCAAAGAACTGTTGTATGGAAGAGATAGCAGATTTGTTCTGCCTGTCTCCCAGGTGATAGAATCAGCAGTAATGGATTGTATCAGGCAAACACCTCCTCCCACTTGGAGCTGTCCTATGAGGACGGGGCTTCCTTAGGAAGTAGTGGGTCTCCCCTCACTGGAGAGGAAAAAGGAAAAAAAACTGAAAGGCCAATTGGTGGGCATGGTGGAGGTGATACTTGGTGAGGTATGGGCTAGCCTCTCTGTCTCTGAGCTCCCTCCCAACTCTGAGATGTTATGATTCATTTTGTCAAAATAAATGTGTGTGGGTGTACAGCACAGGGTCCTATATAATTGTAGGTGTTGACGATCCATATGTACCTACACAGACACAATTACTATTCCTTGGAATATTGGTGCAGGCAATTATGTATACTCAGGCATCTTTGAAACACTGTTCCCCAAGCACATATGAAAATTTAAATAACCAAACTGACATTCTTTCTTTCTGCTGCCACAGAAACCAAGTTCAGATGGATTGAAGTGTTTGCTACTGCCCCGTCTGAGTGATTTAACCTTTGAGGATTCCACATGGGTCATGAATGGGAATACTACAGAAGGCAAAGGGCTAGACAGTGGGCTAGCTTATGGTGGTTCAAGCATATGTCTCATTGCCATTACATGTTTTCTTGGGGATAGAAGAAATGTCTCTAATTTTTGTTATGGTTTGTTTTCTTATCGCTTTTGCACTAGCCACATTCTTTAGCCTCACAATAGCATTTGACAAAGTTGTCAAACCATCCCTTCTGCTTTGATCTCTGCTTCCTTAGCTTGAGAGACAGCTGGTTCTTGAGTCCTATTTCCTCTTGCTCCATTTTATATAGCACCTAATAGCCTTGAGTGGAGCAACTTCTCCAGGTAACACAGAGAGAATGCATTCAACCTAGGACTAGACTCTATGTCTGCATGATTCTTAGGCTGGTTTTCTTTATCTTCTACACCACACTGCATTCACATGTGAAGACAGAGAGTGTGTGTAGCTGTATGTCTGTGTGCATGTATGCATGTATACATACATGTGTATATGTGTATATGCATATCCATATAATACACATACATGCATACATACTTGCAGACATATGCATACATTCATGAGTATGTGTATAAAGAACTTTTGAACTCATTTTCCCTCATTGGCTCCTCATCCGTCCTCTTTCCAACTCTTTCAATTTGAGTATCTACTAAACTCTGACTTTGGCCCTCTTCTTTCTTTTAACTCTCTTCTATGGCAAACATTCTCTTCTGTGGTTCCGATTATCACCTCAATAGACCCCCGAGTCCTGATCAGTGACCCAGGCCTGGATTGCCACCTCTATCGGATAGCTCTGCTTCCATGTCTCAATCACATCTCAAACTCAATATGACCCAAACTGGATGGACAATCTTTCTGAAAAACCTAGGAAACCCTCTTTTTATAATTGAATTTTTAAACTTTTGGATTGAGAAATTCAGAATTCAAAAATTGTTTATATACACATCTTGACACATCTAGGTATATGCATGCACATATACATACATACACACATATATAGATATACATAAATATAGATATGCACACACACATAGATATATATCTATACATATCCATACATACAGATACATTGGTACTTATATAAACACATTTATTACATTATTATTTATTATTTATATATGTTATATATACACATTGATATAGACACATTTATGTACATATGCATCCATCCATATCATATCCCCACACACATACACATGCATGCATATGCACACATGTACACACATACACGTTCACATGTATGCATGCATTGTAGTGTGTTTGCACGTGTGTGTGTGCATGTGCCTGTATGTGTATGTCTGTGTATGTATGTGTATATGCATATATAGAAACAGGTGTTGTACTAGATAAAGTACCAGTCCTGGAGTCAGGAAGATTCACCTTCCTGAGTTCAAATCTGGCCTCAGACACTTACTAGCTGCCTGACACTAGGCAAGTCACTTAATCCTGTTTGCCTCAGTTTCCTCATCTATAAAATGAGCTGCAGAAAGAAATGGCAAACCACTCCAAATGGGGTCACAAAGGATCATGCACAACTGAAAATATCTAAATATGTACACTTCTCTCTCTCTCTCTCTGTCTCTGTCTCTCTCTCTCTGTCTTTATATACATACATACAAATATATACATATTTATACACATGCACATATACACACATAAATACGCATATATATATACATTCATATAGATATGTGAATATACACAAATACATACAAACATGCATCTAAACATACATGCACATGGAAACATAAATACATATTTACACAGCTTCATACATACCTACATATATGTATATATGCACACCGTGTGTGCGTGCGTGCGTGTGTGTGTGTGTGTGTGTGTGTGTATGTAGGCAATGTAGGCCAGAAAATAGAGAAAACAAGTTTTAGAGTCAGAAAGACATGGGGTCAAATCCTGTCTCTACCATTCTGTCCGTGTTACTGAGGAAGTCACCTAAACTCGTAGTACCATGCCCAAGTATCTAAGACTACTAAGTACCATTAGGACTCTAGCACATTGCTAGAATGGATGTCCACATTCTTTGTACTTGTATTCCCAGTGGTTAGCCTAGTGCCTGGAACATATTAGGTGCTTAATAAATATTTCTTGATGGATGGATTCACTGGATGGTTGATCCATCTGCATGGAGGAAGTTTCATTACTAGGAGTTTCCTACAACGATAAAGCCACAGGTCCAGTCCAAACCTATCTATACACATACGCATACATAAGGACATGATGTATATTTGTATGTGTACATATGGTAAATGTATATATGCAGAAAGATAAGATTTTAAGATTTTCAAAGTGATTTGCAGAATTCATCTCATTGGAAACTCCAACCCTATCAGATATTATCAGCCCTGTTTTAGGGATGAGAAAACTAAGTCTCACCTGATGCCCTCAACTAGGAAGCATGAAGAGAGGATTTGAAGGTGACTGGGGGTCTAGCATGTCATCCACTCATCCATCTATACATTTGTACATAGCGCACATTCTAGCCTAATTACTCATGAGTCCATCCTTCTCTTGCTGCTCCTTCTCTCCCTGTCTTTGGGTTTCTGGCCACCCCTTACACTCGTGCTTCCCCACTGCCCATCTTAGTACCCCCATGTCACAACCAGGCACTTGGGTTTCCAAGTCTAGGACTTGCCACTATACATAGAGCCTTCAAGGCCCATCCTAGGTGGCATCTGCTCCATGCTACTCTCCCCCCTCCTCCTCCTCCTCCTCAGCTGAAAGAGCACTTTTGTCTTTGCCCAGAATAATCCTCCTGTGCTTCATCTATTATAATCACTGGAGTGTATGGCCTGCCTCTCTGCAGTTGGAGTTTAAAATGCTGCTATGTATCTATTTCTGTCCTGTCTTGCACACCTCCCTGCTCATAGCAGACACCTGTCAAATGTAAAATGAAGGAATATAATCAATGAATGTGGTAATGAATGAATTAGTGAATGAAGTGAAGAGCATGTTGAACTGGGTTCGAGAAAGATGAAGAACTCAATGAATTTCCAATTACTGAGCCTGAGTTTGGATGATGGTTCTGCTACTTAGCTGAAAAACTTTAGATGAGTCATTTTTAGCTCTCTAGGTCTCAGGTCCAAATGTAAAATGAGAAGTTTCAGTAAGATGGCCTCTGAGAGTCTTCTAACTCAAGCTAGAGCATCCCATTAATCTACGTTGATCCAGTCACCAGCTATCCCAGGGTTTCATTTTAATGCTTTAGATGACACTATATTCCTAAGACCTGCCAGCCTAGACCCTCTTGCCCACTCCCATGAAATCTGTGATGTGGTTTAAGAAATAGAAACAAGGATCCATTACCCGAGTAACAAAGTACTTGCGTGTGCAATGTGGCCGGGTATACGGATTTGGGTAGAGAACTGATTCGGTCACACTAGGTTGTCTTGCCATTCTGCTGGGCACTGAATCTCTGCCTGAGCTCCCTTCATCAACTGGGAGGCTGTCTCCTTCTGAGGGCTGATCATCTCCATCTGGCTTCAGTGCCACAGGCTGGAACCCTTCAAAGCTGCCAATGGTCGACATTCTACAGCCTGGAAGGATGATGGGAAAGACAGTATTGGATGAGAGGGAAGCACGTATGTTTTGGCTGCTACAAAACAGCCCAAGTTTAGCAGTTTGGAATTCTTAAAAATTGACAAACAACCCCTTGAGATGACTAACTAGAGGTCTGAGTAGATTTAGTCTAATGACACAGACTCCTAAAATACCATCTGCATCTTTTCATGGCTACTCCAGGGAGAGAGAATTAGAGACCATCTGTGGCAGAGTGAAGGCAGGGGGCTGGATGGCAGACAGCAATCACTGCTTCAAAAAGGGAAAGGGAGTGAGACGGGAGTTATTTCCATCCGCCCTCATCAAAGGGGGACAAGGAACTGAACAAGAGATGAGAAGAAAAATTTTATCTGATGATCCCTGCCTAGGAATTTAAAAAAAATGAACTTGAAAATGCACCTGACTCGAAACACATTTAAGACTCCATGGAAATCCTGTCCCTCTCCAATTTGTGCCAGAACATTGAGAAATGAGGCATGTAAGGTCTTTATGCTAAATTGCTCACATACGTGCACTCATGCCCACACAAAAATATCCATTTTAAAATATCTTTCAGGGACTGGTGGTCCACTCTATTATGTATTGCATTATCAAAACTCACAGCCTTTTTTCTTATTTTTAAATTAATATTTAGTGAGTTTCTTTAGTTTCTCCAATCAGTTTCCCCAAAAGGGGAAGAGTAGGTGCAATATTCAGTTCCTTTGAAGAAGCATTTGACTTTGAAAGACTAAAAGTTCAAGTGACAATATGGGATAATGGCATGATTCAAACAGAGTGCTTTGAGGAGCATCTGAGGCAGAAGAAAAGAGATCTCTCCAGAACACAGGGAGGAAGGGTGCATTTGGATTCCTTTAGAATTATCCGTGGGGTTCTTGGAAGGGCCCAAGATCACTTGGTAGTCTCCCAATGTTGAATTTATGGTGTAACCTGAAAAAGAGTTGCCCAAGATAGGCAGACATGGATGGGTGGTGATCTGTATCTTTGAAAGGAATATCTACATCCTTAGAAGTCGAAGATCCATTGGTACATCTG
Source organism: Trichosurus vulpecula (assembly GCF_011100635.1). Taxonomy (NCBI): domain Eukaryota; kingdom Metazoa; phylum Chordata; class Mammalia; order Diprotodontia; family Phalangeridae; genus Trichosurus; species Trichosurus vulpecula. Next base: position 434,120,634 of record NC_050576.1, on the reverse strand, counting down.
GGTATGAACTGCTTTCCAAGTTCTGGCCACATTTGAAGTTTAACACAGTGCCTTTCACATTGTAAGGGCTATTGAAATGGTAAATTTTACTGCCATTATTTCTATAGCATTCTAGTCCCACTACTGGGCTTTCTCAGTGGAGCTAGTTCTCTTCAAGGTCCCTCTATCTTAGATAGGGACCCTTGGGATCTTGTGAAGAAAAAGTCTTAGTCCTCTCTCTGCAATCTGGTCTTCAGCCAAAGTCTCACTCCCTAAAAAAGGTTATAAAGTGAATGACTGTAGATGGAAAACAGGAGAATAATTTCACTTAGGGCCATTTTCCCTCCTTTCCTCTCACTGGTTTCCTTCAAAACAAAGAAGGAAGCAGGGAGGCCCAGACAAAGGGTCCTTGTGCTTCAGGGGAAAAGAGATTTCTCACAGAGTCTTCTACAGGCTATGGGTGTGAGTATGGGGAAGCCTGATGGACAATCCCAAAGAAATTTGAACTTAGCTCCAGGTACACGAGCATCATATCAGAGAAATAAGGGGAGCCCCCCCACCCCTGTTCATTGCTATTTACACTGGAGTTGGAGGTGCTCTCCCTTCCCACATCCTCTACCCATTCCTAGATTTCTCATCGAGTAGATCTTAAGCTCTAGGCATACCTTAGTCGCACTGAAAGATAAGACCTTGCCCAATTCACATGGGCAATAAATCCAGCCCAAGTGCTATGTTCCCAGCCTGCCTTCCCTCATTTGTTCAGCCTTTTCCCAATATCAGGAAGGGAAGTATATAAGTTAGTATAATTCTTGCTGATAAGCATATCTGACAGCTGATCTCAGAGCCACTCAGCAACTGGTGGGGATGTTTTCTGGAGTATCTGCCTATTTTAGGAGTCTTACCTACAGTTGCTTACTCACTGGGGGCCCAGTTTCCCAGCAGCAAAATGGGGGAGGCTTTATTATTTTTTTTTCTTTTCCTAAGACAATGTCACAGCTACGTAAATTCAAAGGGAGAAGATGAATCAAATGTAGCAGTGCCAGAAGTATTTTTCACCTACCCCTCCCCACTTCACAGGCTGCTGAAAGAGAATCCCGTGCCAAATTGTGCAAAATGGCCTAAAAGGAAATTGAGCGACAAAATGGGGAGGTCTGCTGAGGCTGAACTTTCCCAGAAGTTGTTCACTTGGGTGGGAGGGGCACTGCCTGGATACAGGGGTAGTATCCATACTGGCAGTGGGGAAGAAGACTGACTTGGCAGGATGGTCTCTCAGGCAGTCTTTCCTTGATCTTGCCTTCACAGAGACATATTAAATGCTTGCTATATGTGAGGAGTGTGGTAAGAGCTGATGATAATTTTAAACAGTCAAAAATGATCCCTGCCTGTAAAGATATTTGCAGAAAAGATGGAAAGCAGGCTTAGAGTGGAAGGCACTAGAAACTTAGGAGGAGGGGGTGGCAGAAATCCCTAAATTAGGTGTGATTTAAACCAAGTCTTGAAGGAAGTCAAGAGAAGTGATGTTCAAAGGTGAGCACTGGGCAAGTTGCCATTAGTCCAGAAGCCATCAGGAATTATCATCAATGGGAAAACCCAGAGTAGGGATTCTCACAAGGCACAGTGTCTGAGATGGATGCAGAAAAGAAAAAAAAAAAGACAACCTCTCCAGGCAATGGGTAATCCCCCTTTTAGTTATGGGGCAGGATTCCAAGGAAATGTTTTACCTGAGGAACTCCCTCACTGAGATGGCTGGAGGGATTCCTATGCAGTCAGCAACAGGTAATGTCAGTCAGTGCCGTAGGCTGGGTCGTTATGAAATAGAGACTGACCAGGATGGCTGAAGAAACATGGTGAGAAAGGGTGAGAGAGAATGAGAGCTATCACCTTCTGCTGCCATGGCCCAGAATGGCAGGCAGAATCCCATCTACATTAAGTAGATTGGAGCAAGACACGAAGGAGAACCACAGGAGGAAAGAGACACTACTGAGTACAGTGGTCATGCCCAGCTAGAGTTCCTGTGATCCTAAGAGCCTGAGGCTACACAAATCTTTGTGGGTGAGGGTGGGAGGAGGGGAATAGAGTGGCTCATAAATGAGCCTTTCTATTACTTCCATCATGAGCCCCGCTTATTTTCTTCGGCCTGTAAATTAACCATTTCCCCCTTCTTTGACTCTTGTGACTCATTTGCTTCCAAGGAAAGTTTATGTCAATGCAGTTGAAGGCTCAAATACAAAATCTGTGTTCAGCTTTGAAAGGCCTTATTAGCAGAGCATCATTTCTACCTTTGCAGCCTTCTTATAATGTACTCTTCTCACTTGCAGTCTTTGATACAGTGGCATTGACTCCCTTGCTTTTCCTCATGAGATTCACTAATCTCCCAGCTCTGAATTTCCTTTGGTTTTGCTCAATATCTGGGAGGTTCTTCCCACTCACCTCTGCCTCCTGCTTCCCTGGCTTCCTTCCAGTCCATCTCAAACTCCCACCTTGTTGGAGAAGTCTTTGCTTAATGGGTATATCTTTCCTTTGAGCTTGCTTTTGAGCTAGCCTGGACATAATTCATTTGTATGTACTTGCTTGCCAGTTTACATTACAGTGTGAGCTCTTTGAGAACAGGGGCAATGTTTTTTGCCATTCTTCATTTTCCCAGCACTGAGCACAGTGTCTGGCACATAGTAGGTACTTAATAAATGATAGTTGGTTGACCAACTGACAGTGTCAGATACTGGATTTTCCGGCTTAGCCAATGGGAATAACGAGGCAGAGGTGTGAAACCTGGACCCTTTCTTTCATATAACAACCTCCAATTAAGTATCTTCTAAGCCTGTGTTATTCCCTAAAAGCTTCTCCCTCTTCACAATTGTCTCATGCAACTGCTAGTTCCCTTTAAGGCTCAGCTCAGCTGTCATTTATTAATCATCATGTTAAGGCCTGGGGACACTGAGGCAAAAATGAAGTAGTGTCCATCCTCAAGGACATTCTACTGCAGGAAGCCAATGTATACACAAGACAGTTAGATGACTCAGTGGATAGAGCACTGAGCCTGGAGTAAGGAAGTCCTGAATTAAAATCTGGCCTTAGAAACTTACTAGCTGTGTGACCTTGGGCAAGTCACTGAACCTCTGTTTGCCTTAATCCACTGGAGAAGGAAATAGCAAACCACTCCAAGTATCTTTGTCATGAAAACCCTATGGAAAGAATTAGTGGGCTATGGTCCTTGGTGTCAAAAAGAGTTGGATATAACTGAATGACCAAACAGCAAGCATGTATATATTTAAATGCAGGTAGCATACATTCCAAATTAGCCTTTCGGTTTGGTTTTCCTTTTTTGTTTTTCATTGGTATGAGCATAAATGGGGGGAAAATACAAAAAGGTTTCAGGTAAAAGGTAGGGCTTGAATTTCATTTCAAAGTCAAATCATAGTCCTGGGAGAGAAAGGAGTCTGTTCCAGAAATGGGGAACAACATGTGCAGAGAGATGTAGAAATGGGAGGGAAGGTGCCTTCGGGGAGGACTGTAGAGGAAGACAATCTGGCTGCCCAAGAGGCCGTGTGGCCAAGTCCTTCCCCATTATTAGTGTATGTGTGAAGGCAAGAAGTGTGGACAAAGGTAGAAAGATAGGTCGTAGCCCAATTTGGAAGGGCCTTAGTGTCAAATGGAGAGGCTTCTATTGGATCATGGAGATAAGAAGGGGTCACTGGAGTTTACTGAGCAATGGAGTGACACGGTCAAACCTGTAAGAAAATGAATTGGAAGGGAGGGAGACGGGAGGCAGGGAGACCAATTGGGAGGCTATTACAATGGTCCAAGTGGGAACTGATGAGGATCTGGAATAGGCCTGTACCTCTGTGAGTGGGGAGAGTACAGACAGAAGAGGTGTTGTGTAATGATAGAACTTATCATACTTGGTTTCTGCATGGATATGTGAGAATAAGGGAATGGCACGAAGATTGTGAACCCAGAAGTCAGGATGGACAGGGACTCTCCACAGAAATGTGGATGTTTGGAATTGGGGTTTGTGTGGAGGATAAGATAGAATTCTGTTTTAAACATGTCAAGTATGCAAGGTCTGTGCTGTGGTGCACCCAATTGGGAATGGATGAATGAAAACAAAGAAACATTACAAAAGCTTCTTACATGCCAAGCACTACGCTAAGCTGTGCAGATATAAATTAGGTTTCATCCTAATGGAAGAAGGGAACACATAATAAAGAGATAAAAGGGGGCAGGGTTATATGTGCAGTTTGGAAATGTCCATGAAGTGCTGTGGTGGCTTGGTTTCAGATGGGATGGGGAAAAGTTCCCATGTCAGAGTCAGGGACCCAGGAGTAGGGTCAAAGATCCTGGATGGGGAGGGGATGTAGGGGAAACAGGGAGGAGGGGTAGCATACAAGTGGCATGGTTTGAACATACCCAATAGGCCATTGGTAACACAGAACTGAATCTCAGTGGGGCTGAGATATGGATCTAGGATTGGACTGGGGTTGGAGATATTGATCTGGGAATCATCTGTATGGAGATGAAAACTAAACCCATGACGTCTGATGAGTTCAACAAGTGAAGGAGTATTGACAGAAGAGACCTAAGCTTTAAGCACTTTGGAGACACCCACAGTTAGAGGATTTGATATGGATGATGATTCAGCAAAGGGGATAGAGAAGGAATGGCCAAGTATATAGGAAGAGGCCCAAGGGAGCATTGGAAGGAAGATGAAGAGCACTTTGTAAACACATTCTACATACCAGGCACTGTGCTAAGTGCTGGGGATACAAGTGTAAGTCAAAAAGAAAGCCAGTCCCTAATGAAAGAAAACAGTACTTAAATCTAGAAATGTGGGTACAGTTTCAGAAGGATGAAGAAAGGCTATCCCACACCTCTCCACAAACTGGAAGCTTCAGGAGAAAATCACCAAGAGGAGAGAAGGGAGGTGGGCTTCTCAGAGACATGTCAGGGCATTTGAGGGATATGAGTTGATATGGCCCTGTGCAAGTAACTACTTACTGGCTCTTGGTTTATTGGTAGTAAGCCTTGCTGTTCTTCTCCACTAAGCTTCTTGGAAGCACTGGTGAATCCTGGAGCTGGGCTGAGAGCTATTCTAGACTCAGAGGTGCAGAATGTTTTTTGGATACAGAGATTTTCACTCACTCCGTTCCACTGAGGGGAGGGTGGGTGTTAATACACTCAAGGCATATCATAAAAATAAGGATCAGCTTCTTATTTTGACATTTAAGGGAGGTAATTTATGGGAATTTATGTGTGGAGTCTTTCCACAAGAACTCTCTCTCTCTCTCTCTCTCTCTCTCTCTCTCTCTCTCTCTCTCTCTCTCTCTCTCTCTCTCTCTCTTTCTCCCTCTCTCCTCTGTATCTATTCTCTTTTCTCTTTCTGTACCTCTCTTTTCTTCTCTCTGTATCTCTCTCTCTTTCCTTCCCTTCTCTTCTCTTCTCTTCCCTTTTCTTCTCTTCTCTTCTCTTCTCTTCTTCTCCTACTTTCTTCCCTTCTCTCTCCTCCCTCCCCCCTCCCCCCCTCTCTCTGTCTCTGTCTCTCTCTGTCTCTGTGTCTCTGTCTCTGTCTCTCTCTCCCTACCTCCCTCTCTGAAAGAAATAGCAGAATCCCAAATACAGGACTTTAGTGGTTCAACTTTTCAGCTTTCTGACAAGCTATGTCTCCATGCCAATTGAAATAGGGTTTTGGCAAACAGCTCTTTACATTTTCACATTTTACAAAGTGGAACAGTAATATGCCAGCCTGCTATTGCTTCCCCTAAATAAAAAATGGTGAGTTCATACTGAATCTTTCAGTTCCCTGGCACCTCCCGTCCTCCTAAAGTAGACCCTCCTGATGCAGAGGCTGAATGAAGGATGAGCAAAGGACATGAGATTCAGAGTCGGTAGGCCTGGGCCCTCTACCCAGCTCAGACACTACTTAGTGCATGACCTGGGTGTTTGTGGCAATCATCTCTTACAGGGTCCCTTCTCTTCACCTTATATGATTCTGGATTCTAGGAGGCGCTTTATATGATAAAGACGTAGGTTCAGATACATCTATCCTTGCAAATGAGACAGAAGCATTTCTACTAAGAGCACCTCACATATAGATGACATCATCACAAAGTCTTGCAACCAGGATCTGAGATTTCAAACTCTAAGCTCCTTAGAGGAGGCAGCATTGACACAGTAGAATGAGAGGTAGCTTCAGAATTCCAGATTTCAAATCCCAGCTGCCAACTCCTACATGTGGGACCTTGTGAAACCCTCTCCTTCCTCTCTTTCCATTTTCTCTTCTGTCAAGTGAGAGGATGGGACTAAATTACCCATGGGGTCCATTTCACCTCAAAATCTAACAGCCTAAGATGATCCAGTTCCATCTCTTCACCGTTCCAAAAGAGCCCCTGCTTTGTGGACAGGTGTGCAATAGCCTGTCTTCATCCTCCTTCGAAGCATGTACCCAAACTTCTCCATTTTGGTATTGGTTTCCTTCATTTGAATGTTAGATCCTCCAGGGAAGGGACTGGTTTTTTACACTAAGGTGCTGAATAGTCAGAAGATCCCAGAATTGCTGACTTAGATGTGGTGGAAACCTCAGGTGATCTAGCTTAACCCTCCCATTTTACAGAGGAACTGAGGCCCAGAGAAGTGAAACAATTTCTGCACTGTCACACAGGCATCACGTGGGAGCTGAGACTTGAATACAGGCCCTCTCAGCCAAGATGTTGTGCCCTTCCTCCACTCTGTTGGCTTCCTATTAGCTACATACATCATCTTGTCTCCTTTGATTCTCCCAATAGCTAACCTAGTGTTTATATAGTACTTGAAGATTTCCCAAGCATTTCACATAGGTTATCTCATTGGATCATCAACATGCTCTTGGAAGACAGAAACTTTTATTATCCCCATTTCTAGATGAGGAAACTGAGTAAAAGTGACTTGCCTAGGTCACACAGAGAGTATCTGAGACAGCACTTGAATTTAGGTCCTCTTAAGGAGCATTCAAATCATCTCACCACCTGGCCATGTCACAATAATCTCTGTGGGAAAGGAAGCTTCTGAGACTCAGTTTCCTAATGTATAAAATGAAAAGGTAAGATTACAGAGCCTCTGAGATGTCTTCCAGCTAGGAAAGATTACAACCATTTTTAATGAGGAAATTCATGCTCACATGACTTGCCCAGGGTCATAGAATTAGTAAGAGTAAGAGGCTGAATTTGAATCTAGATTCCATTACATTTCTATTAGGCCATGTCTATTACATCAAGCTGCCTCTTGCCTTCCTAATATGCTTTGTCTCCCTTTCTCCTCTCCTCATATTTGGTGAAAATACAGGCCAGATATGTCCAGTGCAGCCTTTTTCAATTTGCTCCCCCCATCAAAAACAAACAAAAAACCACCATGTAATCAATGATCCAGGAAATGCTCCAGTTCTCTGTAGATGAAAGGACATTTTCATAGTGGTCCCATGAGGTTTCTCCCTATATCATAAGATGCTACACCTAGTAGCTGAATGTCCCTCTTTAGAATTCTGGGAATGTCTCTTTGTATAGGGCATGTGGAGTTACTCAACTATTAAAAAAAAGGTAGCCAGCTCTGGAGCCAGAAAGAGATCTTGTTTCCTCAGCCCCGGACAGCTGACTGTGTGACCTTTGTGGTGTTGAGCAAGATGTTTCTCCTCCCTGGGCTTTAGTTTTCTCATCTGTACATTTGCAGATGGGCTTAGACTAAATGGCCTCTGAGGTGCCTTACAGCACCAGAGAGGATCCTATGATTCAGCCTCTGAAGTCAGAACTACTCCGCATTTTGAATCCCAGATCTGGGCTGACTTCCTGAAAATGCCAACAAACCATAGTCAGCTAGGAGGGAGTGTCTGGGGAGGGAACATACCAAGCATTGTCCTAGATTATCCCAGATAGCCAGAGCCCAGCACTGCCACCCAAAGGGGAGGATTGGCTCTGATTCACCATATTACCCGATCTTCATTTCATGTGCATTATACACTCTCCAGAACAGTAGCTCCTATTGAGAAGCAAGCCTTCTTGAATTGGAATGGTAGAAATGGGATTAATAAAATTCAGTAAAAGCAATTATTGTATTTAGTTTTTGTAATCTGTGTTTGTGCTAGTGAACTAGTAATGAGGGACCTTCCTCTACCAATGCAACTGCTGAAAAAAGCCTTTCAGAGCCAGGTGAAGAGCTGGCCTTGGTCTGGATGGCAGTGGGGGAGTCTCTCATATTTGTTTGTTTTTTTTAATGGAGGATCGATATGATTAGAGTGACCCATGCTTTGCAAAGATGATTTCAGCATTTATATGGAACATGAATTTGTAGGGGAAGAATAAGCCTAGATATGAAGGAGACCAATTAGAATCCATTGTGATGTTCTAGATGAGTTGATGAGGTCCTGAACTAAGGCACTAATTGTGCAAATGTGAGAAGAGCAAGTGATGCCATGAAAGTAGAATTGCATAGATTCAGGCCAAAAAATTGATGAAAGAAATAAAGAAAAAGAAAAGGAGGTAAGGAAGGAAGGAAGGAGGGAAGGAAGGAAAATCAGCAAATGGATGAATCTAGAAGGAGCAAAAACAGGCATCTCAACTGAATCATGGCCAACTTTGCAGTCTCCTATCCATCATTTTCTGAAAAGATCTTGGCTTCCTTTAAGGAAATGACATGTACAATGCCTTCCTGGAGCAGGGCTACAACAAGGCTGCCTTGTTCCAAGGGGGTGAAAGATAAAAGGCAGAGAGAAACATAACTCTTGGGGAGTTGAGGTATATTAAAAGGATGAATAGATGTTCCAACATGGGTAGAGAGACCCACAATCTTGAAGAAGTTTAAGAATTCAGGAAGCTACCACCCTCTGCTCCAGTCAAGGGGGATGAAGAGGACGAATGGTAACCAAAGATGTGAAGGGAATATCTAGAAGTCCAGTTGGAAGATAAGACTGTTGGAGCAGCCTTGAGGACTTAAAAATGTACTGCTTTGTTTTCTCATCACTTTCACATCTGGAGAGATCTTTTATTGTCTTTGCCACAAAGTGAGCCATTCCTTGGAAAACAGAGTTAAAAAAAGCAGCACAAGAAAAAATGTATCTTCAAAACCAACCATCACATTGAACAAATCTGACAGATAACCAGTGCTGTGCAACTGAAGTCCCCCACCTATCCAAAGGAAAAGAGAGGACTCTTAGACCCTCAACACTCCTGAATCCAAGCAGTAGCCTCATTGGCATCAACCATGTGGGACTTACAGACAGCAAGGGAGAAATGCAGAGCAAGAAAATCAGAACAGCTGTATGTGTAGGACTCTGGGCATCCTAAAGATAATTTGCCTTTTCAGAACACCTTTGTGGCTCAATTAAAAAAATAATCGGGCATTCAATTTGGATGAATTGCCTTAACAATGGGAGGGTTGGATCTGCTGCCCATCAGGGTTCAACCTCACCACTGGTAGTAACCACTGGCACTTAATAGGGAGAACATGGTTACCCTCTGCCCCCACTCCAGGATCCCACACTCGCACAGCTGACAACCAAGACCCCATTCTGAAAGACTGACATGTTTTGAGCAGGACAATGACCTTTAGCAGGAGATAATCAGAATGAAGATTCCGTCAATGCTGCCAATGAATGGAGCAACCTTAGAATGAGAGCCTCAGAGTCCCAGAGAGAGCCATAGAGAAGAGCTAGTCAAGATGTATCATTTTACAGAGAAGAAAACCAAGGAAACCATTGCTTACCACACTTGCCAATCCTGTGAAGAGGATCAGATGAAGAAAGCAAGAGCCAGAGCTGCTAGAGCTAGCCCAAGGCTAGCCAGGCAGTGCATCAATGGGGTGGGAGGGGCAGGCTTTGTTAGCTCTGTCTGGAGACCTCAGCTTATTTATCCAAGTCTTGCTGCTTCCTGACTCAAGACCCTGCTTTTTAAGGATAATAATAGTTACCATTTAAATAGTACTCTAAGGAACCCAAAGCATTTGCCATATATGAGTTTATTTAATTCTCCCAGCAACCCTGAATGTATTAAAGGATAGATTAATGAATAAATGAATGGATAGATGAAGACATGAATTAATGAGTGAAAAAATTATTTATTAAAGCTAGATTCAAATAGAAGAAACAAGATAGTTCCTTCTCCAAAAGTGTTCATTCTAATGGGGAAGAGAGTCCAATAATGAGAGTTAAATGGAAAAGATTGGAAAGGTGCACTGATAACATCAATGACGAGGTGCAGAAGACCTTAGAGCACATTGATAATTCAGAGGACGAGGTCCAGGGATCTGGAGGATACAACATCAAGGCAGATAGTAGAGCCTGAGGATTCTCTGTGCAAAGATTGCAGTGGGGGACTTGTATGTTATCCAAATAGTGGGAGCTGCCATTTTGCTCTTCCAACCTAGCTGCCACAGATGGAGTCTGGATGGCTAGTCCCATTTTACAGATAAGTAAACTGAAAGTGTGAAAGAATCAATGATTTCCCCAGGATCACACAGCTAATAAATGTCTGGGGAATGATTTGAACTGATCTCTTCTGTCCTCAAAGTCCATCATTATGTCCACTAAGTTATAGGAGAGATCAAAAGCCATAGGCTTTGTTGTGGTCTAGATCCCTGAGAGGCAAGAAAAGACGGTATAAAAGAAGGGGCAGTCCAAGGGAGAAAGAGCTGTTTTCCAAAGGTTTACTGTGTCAACAACGCAAAAGTCTGAATTTTAGGACCAAATAGCCCTTAATAGGGTTTTTTGCTGTTGTTGTTTTTAATTGCTTTTGCTTTGTATACCCAGGACACAGCCCAATGGTCTGCATACAGTAAGTGTTTAATAAATGTTTGATGACTGATTGATGCCAAAGTTTGTTTTAGTTTTTGCTTATGTGTTGTGTGCACCTAGCGTGGCCTAGGCACTAATTGTAATAAACATTTGTTTAATTTAATTGACTCAGAAGGGCAAGGCAGGCTCCACAAGGAAAACATGATAATTTGGTCCCAAACCTGCCCTGTCCAGTAATTACTCAAAGGATTCTTCAGGCCTCTGAAGGGCTAGGAGACCCAGGCTCTGCCGCAATAAATAAGGCAGAGGAGTGTGGGGGTAAAATTAGGTGCATTCCAGAGCAGCTTTGAAGAATCCCCACCCCACCCACAGGAGAGGGGTGAAGACCTTGGAGTTTCAGTTCATCCCACAGGATACCAGTGAAACCTAAGCCCGACTGGCAAGATCCACATGAGGAAACTCTCAGAAAAATAATGCTATGTGACAGAGGAGGAGGAGGAGAGAGGAGGACCTCCTTGGCTTCAGGGCTGAGGGAGGCTGAAGTCTGGACTCTAGCTTTCTGATTGATCCAGATCTCAAATATTTTTGGGCACCTCAGAGCAACTGGAATAGAGGGGGGCAACCTAAGTGAGAGAGGTTCAGGACAGTACAAGGAGAACACTGACTTTTACCTTGTCACTTATAGGAAGGAAGAGTAAATAGGAAGAAAAATGATTACTGTAAGATGTGAAATTATAGAAGTAATAAGAATGCACTCTCAGTGCCTTGCACAGAGGTAGGTGGCTGCCTGAGAGAAAGTGCTTAATCAATGCTAGTTGACTCACTGGCAGTCAAGGAGTAATGACCAAACCTTGCCCTCACCTTCAAAACCTCAACTTCCCAGGAAAAGAAGGAGGAGACATTGGGAGTTAGCAGGTTTTCTGGGGTCTTTGGTGAATCAGCAGGGAGACATAGCAGCCCAAAACACTGTCTCAGACATTACCTACAATGTGTCAGGCCACATGGTAAGTGCTTTAGAAGTATCCTGTCATTTGATCCTCACAACAAACCTATGAAATAGATGCCTTTATTATTCACAGATTAAACATGAGGCAACTGAGGCAGGAGAGACTTGCTCAGGGTCAGTGATCAGTAAGTGTCTGAGGCTATATTGTAGGTCTTTTGGACTTAAGATTCAGTGCACTAACCACGGTAACCCTAGCTACCCCTAAGGAGTGGAAGAGAAGAAAGGAAGGGAGAAGGAAGAAAAGAAATAAAAGAAAAAGAGGGAGAAAGAAGAGGAAAGAGAGGAAAATGGAAAGAAAAAGGAAAAGGAAGAAAAGGAGCAAAAGAAGGAGGAAAGAAAGGAGGGGAGGGTGGAAAAGGGCAAGGAGGAAAAGAAAAAAAAAGGAGGATAAAGAGGAAAATGACTCATGTTTCTATATCACTAAGGTTCATGAAGTCCTTTCCCTAAAACGATGCTGGGAGGTCAAAGGTGGGAGGCTTGCTTTCTGCATTTTAGAACTGACAATCCTGCGCATCAGAGCAGACTCCTCGATTACTAACTACATTAAAGCAAATGTCTGAAACCTTCCTTCTCATGGTTCTCTAGCATTTGCAAGGTATAGAATTTTGAATTTGGCAGGGGCCTCAATCAGCCAACTTTCTACTCAGCATCAGATTTCCTCCTAGTATGGCAAAAACTGGGCATAGACCCATATCTTACACCATATACCAAAATAAAGCCAAAATGGGTACATGATTTAGGAATAAAATAGTTTACCTGTCGGATTTATGGGAAAGGGAAGAATTCATGACCCAAGAAGAGATAGAGAGCATTGATTATGCTAAACTGAAAAGTTTTGTATAAACAAAGCCAATGCAACAAAGATTAGAAGGGAAGCAGAAAATTGGGAGAAAATATTTATAACCAATGTCTCTGACAAATGCCTCATATCTAAAATATACAGGGAACTGAGCCAAATTTATATGAATAAAAGTCATTCCCCAATTGAGAAATGGTCAAAGGATATGAACAGGCATTTTTTCAGAGGAAGAAATTAAAGATATCTACAGACATAAGAAGAAATGCTCTAAATTACTATTGATTAGAGAAATGCATATCAAAACAACTCTTAGGTACCACATCTCTGCTGTCAGATTGGCTAACATGACAAAACAGGAAAATGATAAGTGCTGGAAAGGATGTGGGAACATTGGAACATTAATACATTGTTGGTGGAGTTGTGAACAGATCCAGCCATTTTGGAGATCAGTTTGGAACTATGCCCAAAGGGCAATAAAAATGTGCATATCCTTTGACCCAGCAATACCACTCCTAGGGCTATATCCCAAAGAGACCACACAAGTGGGAAAGGGGCCTGTATGTACAAAAATATCTATAGCTGTTCTTTTTGTGGTGGCAAAAAATTGGAAATTAAGGGGATGTCTATCAATTGGGGAATGGCTGAACAAGATGTGGTATATGAATGTAATGGAATACTATTGTGCTATAAGAAATGGGGAAGATGTGGATTTCGTAATAACCTGGAAAGACCTACATGAATTCATGATGAGTGAGGGGAGCAGAACGAGGAGGACATTGTACACAACCACAGACATATTGATTCTTTGATGATTAACTCAGCAATATGAGGCTCAAAGACAGCTCCAAATGACTCATGTTGGAAAAAGCTAGCTACATCCAGAGAAGGAATTGTGGAGTCTGAATGCAGACTGAGGCAAACTATTCGCTCTCTCTTCTTTTTCTCTTCTTTTTTGGTTTTGTTTCTTCTCTCTCATGACTCATTCCATCAGTCATAAATCTTCTTTGCAACTTGACTATTGTGTGAATAAGTTTAATGTGAAGGTCTATGTAGAATCTATATCAGACTGCATGCCATCTTGGGGGGCAGAGGGGAGGGGAGGGAAGGGAAGAAAGTTTGAAACTCAAGAACATGTAAAACTAAGTGTTGTAAACTAAAAATTAAAAATCAAATTAAAAAAACTCATCATTCTTTCCTCTTTTGAGGGCCAGACTGAGCCCAATCTTGGTGATCCATGGTCAGCCTTGTACCAAGGGTAATTCCATGGGGCTCCATTGAAAACTACAACAAAAGAAGTAGTGAAGGGACTTTCCCATGAGTAGACAACATGCAGTACTCAACCCTACCCACGAAAGGCACAGGACAGTGGCCTTGAGGAAGCAGAACCCCTGAGGATCTCTTCCCTAACCCCCCATTGATTTTTTTGTCTAGGTAAAAGAGGTCAGTCTTCGCCTCATTTCTTACCTAGCATTAATCCCTGAATGGGCGTTGCCTCAGTCAAACTGAGACCTGGAAAAAACTTTAACGTAAAAAGTCCAGGGTCTTGCACGGCATCTGGGGCCATCTCCAGTCTTCCTGATCTATATCTGGCCACGGGACTCACATGGCTCCCAGGGGAGAGGCTGGTTATTTTGCACAGCCCTGCCTCATTTAAATCCAATTCACTTGAAAGTCTGTATCACCTTCCTCATGTCACGGTCCTCTTCAAAAACTAAGGACAAACAGCAACATGACCCTTTTCTGGAGAGAGCAGCATGTCAAGAGAAGAGTATGGCCTAATTCCTCCAGGCCTGGACATTTCCCTCAGGGAGGTTGTGATTGATATTGGGCAATCACTTGTTTTCCTCAGTTCCATAAACCTTGTATCAGGAAGTATTGGGAGAGTAAATAAGTGTTAGCAGGAAGGAGTGGTGAGTCACTCTTCCAGGCCTGCTCCACCAGGGCTTGGTGAAAGGAGCTGCCAACCTGGCATGGAAGTCACATAAGAGGGAAGGCAGGGCAATTTGGCGTTTATAGAGGGGAGGCCGGTGAACCCTGAATCACGAATCCATGGAAAGCAGAGCCCACTGGCTGCGGCTGCTTGGACTTGGGAGATAGACCTTGTATGGCCTGCCAGAGGAGAAGGAAACAATGGGGAGGTGTCAAAGACCTGCTTTAAAGCTCCTCATGATCTGGCCCCCTCCTACCTTTTTAAGTCTTTCTCCCCCTCACTCTATGTATTCTGAAATGTCCATGTCTAGTGACACTGACTATGCTATTCCTCAGTCAAGACCCTCCATCTTCCAACTCTGGGTTGTTTCTCTGGCTGTCCCCCCTGTGTAGAATAATCCCCCCTCTTCATCTACACCTTCTGGCTTGCCAGGCTTCTTCCAAGTCTCAATTAAATTCCCACCTACTACAAGAACCCTTTCCCAGTCCTCCTCAGGCAGTTAAATAATGCAGTGAGTAAAGTATGGGCCTGGAGTCAGGATAATAACCTGAGTTCAACTGTGGGTTCAGGCACTTACTAGCTATGTGAGACTGTACAAATTACTTAAATTCTGCCTCAGTTTCCTCAACTATGAAGTGGAGATCACCTGCTTCACAGGGTTTCTGTTGTGAAAAACAACTGAAATAACATTTGTACAGAGTTTAACATAGTTCCTGACATACAGTAGATGATTAATAAATGCTTATTCTCTTCTCTTTCCTTAATATACTTGACATCCTTTAAGTTGACCAATGGTACAAGGTATGTGCAGCTCAGGTCAGTTAAAAAGGCCACATACTACCAGGGGTATGGATGAGGTCACAAGCAAAATCAAACACTTGCAACATTCCATAGTTGGAGTGACCAAAGAGGACATCAGTGGCAAACCAAGTCAAAACGGGACATCCTCTTTAAGAAATGGTCAAGGTGGTCTACCTTGAGGAGCTCTTCAACTAATCCTGCTCTTATCCAGGAAAGTTATCATCTTCATTATTTTATTATATTATGTAGACTTTGTATTTAATTTCTAAAATACATTTTTTACTCAAAAGAACATAAATGCCTAGAGGAAAGGTACTGTTTCTTTTTTCTCTTTTATCACCAGATCAGTGTCTGGCACTTAGTAAGTGTTTGATAAATGTTTATTGAATGAAGGAATAAATGAAGGCTTTGCTTGAAAATCTCCAATGAGAGAGATTCTTCCTATTCTTCCTATTCTTCCTGAGGCAGGCCATTCTACTTTGGAATTGCTAGTCAAGTGAGGAATTTCCTCTTTTCCTCAAGCCTAAATCTGCCGTTTTACAGGTTCCATTCTATCCATCATTCCTAGTTCTAGAATCTGAGGATAAGCAGAGTTAAATACTTAGAGAGGCGTTTGCTCCCCTTCCTTGGAGGCCTCTATGCAGAAGACAAACAATCTCTTGTCTGGTTTATTATATAGAACACTTCTTTCATGTGTCATTTGGCCTCGGTGACCAATGGAGATCCTTCCAACTCTTAAATTCTATGATTCCATGGTATCATGGGACAACCCTTTACATACCTGATTCCAGCTACTATGTCTCTACCTCTACCCTCCATGAGTGACTCTTACTCTCACCAAACAACACTTCTCCAAGCTGATGAGACTCAATTGTTTTGTGCAATTCTCAAATGATCTGAGTGTGGGGAGCTTAATCATCTCAAATGCCCTTCTTGGCAGGACCACTGGCTCTTCAATATCTTTCTCTAACTGGAGCCTCCTGGGCTGAGTCTAATGCCCCATATATAGGCTGAGTAGGGCAGAGTACAGAGGAATTGCCTGTCCTTTTCCCAGGAGTCTCTGTCTCTCTTAATTGGTTTGCTTTATTCATTGACTTATCACACATGTGGGGCCTGAACAAATTGGAAATTCAGAAACCTATTTAACCAAAGTGGAGGAAGGTCAAGATGACCCCAATTAAATGGAGGAGTGAATAGAAATCTTTGCACTAAAATGTGTCCCTCCACCTCTGGTGATAAAGTATCAAACAGTGAAGTGTATTTGTCCTCTTCACATGTCTTTTTGGAACAGAGGGGTGATATCCTTCCTGGGTGGATAGCATCCTTCTCATGAGTCATTTAAGTGTCTTATGGTTTCATGCTTTTATCTCCCTCTGCTTTGCCTCTATCAGAAAGAAACAGGAAGGAATGTCTGGGATAAAAGATTAAAGTGCTTTCCCATGATGCTGTGTGCCTTGGAGATTCCTCTTTGACTGTCCTTGACAGAAAATAAGACCCAGGTTTGATCCCTTTCTCTGATACATACTGGCTGGGTGACTTTGGTCAAGTCACTTACCCTCTTTTTACTCCAGAAAAAAAGGAATATAGTGCATATTACATATAATGCTGACAGTGATTAGAATATTTTTGGAAAATATTAGTGGAACAGGGAAGTCTAATAGAGAACATAAGTTGCCAAAGAATCCTGTATTTTCATTGAAGGAGGAAGTTTTCAAACATTGAATTCCCTACACAAATAAAACTATAGGTTCTCAATACCTATTTCTTCTCCCCTCAAAACAAAACAAACAGCTTTGCCTTTTGTATTGGGGAGGATCAGGGAAGAATGCTATCATCTGGGAGCATTTTCCCCAAGAGTTCAATACTCTTTCTTCTTGGCTGTTTTGAATTGCTTCAGTTCTCATTTGGTTGGGATCTCAGCCAACCAGTGGCATGGCCAGTTAGCCCAGCCACATCCACTCTCACTCAGATTCTGATAGATGCCTCCCTTGATCATCCTCACCACCATCACCTTGGAACTGTCAGACATCTGCAGCATCCAAGGAGGTCTTGACATCTAGGCCAATAATGAAATCCAAAGATAGAGGAAGGAGGGATGAAACTTAAATCTATTCACTAAACCTTACCAACATGTGATAAAAGGTGTCCAAGAGAGGAGGCCTGGAAAGAATTTTGGAATTATTGCCAAAAATGAGGGTCAGTGAACATGAGTAATTGAGATCAGCCTATTACATGGCTACATTGTGCAATCTTCACTCCAAATGGCACACAAATGGTTAATAGAAAAAGTGTATCACATTTTAATCATACCACAAAAGAAGAGTCAAGGGCTCCATTTGTCTTCCCAACAATCCCTTTGTCACCATCAGCTCTGTATCTGATTTGCACCATGTCTTTAAGAGGATAGGAAGATTCAATCAAACAGAAGAGCAAGCTGTCATGCCTGATGAGGCAATCGTCCATTAGCCCAGCAAGAAAGACCTGATTCTTTGTTAAGACTTATTGCTCAGTGTCATTAGCTATACCCTGGTACTGATAAGAGCTTTACTTCAGAAATGAACCCAACCCATTAGCTGACATGTTCCAGCTATACCTAGGAGATTTTGCTTCTTACACTGCTGGGGAGTCATGACACTTTATACCTCATGTTACAAGACCCCTGGCCCTCTCCCCACACTTCAGAATGGAAGATAAGCAGAGAAAGGCAAGCATTCCATTCAGCCACCAAACTGGATACATAACCCACATCAAAGGAGATGTTGAAAGGAATAAAACTTTCACAGAATCTCAGAATTGAAAGGGACCTAGACGATAATTGGTCCAACCCATCCCTATTCTTCCTGCCAATGACACTGAGCTCTTCTAATACTCCACTCCTCATCAAAACCCCAAAGGACTGGACTTGGGAATTACATGTCACTTTAAGAACATTTTCTTGTTAATTTCTAATAATACCATGTAATCTTCCAAGTGAATTCAAACCACATAGGAACAAGAAAGTCTTCTATATCGTATCCCAAAAGGGTCACCCAGCCTTTCCTGGATGTTTTCAGGTAACGATGGATAAAGATTTCTCACCTCCCCAACTAGACTAGAAGAACTTTAGAAATAAAATGTCTCTTTAAAAATAAAATCCATCCCTAGTACCTGGTGCTATTTGTATATAACACTTTCTCAATAACCATTGCCCAATTGATTATTTAAGTGAATTTGAAATTATAATGGATGACATCAGTTTTCTACCCTTCAACAAAGGATCCATTTTGGTATGAAAAGCATGGCTACTGTAAAACAAATCTATCATTTTAATCCATTCTCTTCAAAATGCCCCGAATTCATCTGTCAACTGCATTTCCTTCCCCTTAACACCTGATCTCCAGGTTGTACTCACCCTGGCATTCATCCAGGCTCTACTCCAAGCCTGATGCTGACCTCCTGGGTCAGAAGGCCTCCAACAAGAAGCAAAAAAAGAAGGATACCACCGTTGAATAAACACTGTTCCAGAATGGTAAAAGTGTTCTTTCTTTCTCTGAAATGGACCAAGAAATGAAATAGAAAATGTGCTAAAAGTGGAATGCAACCTTTAAGATATTAGTCCTTCGAGAGTTTGATGTAAGCATTGAAAAGAGCTTAGTGTCAAGGGAAGAGTGAACAATGCATCTGGGAAGTTTCTGAATGGATGAATAAAAGGTATCTATTAAGTGTTTACTGAGTAAAAGGCACAGTGCTGAGAATTAGTGATACACATAGAAAAGGTAAGAGAATTCTTGCTCTCCTTCAGATATGGCAGAAAAAAACCAAAGAGGGGGTTTTAGCCACAAGTCCATTGCAAAAGTCTATTGATTCTTAGGGAACAGTGACAAAGCCCACAATAATACATCTTCTTTAATATTCCCACTGATAAAAATAGACACAGGTTCCAGGTCATATCTCCACCAGTATGTCTCCCAAATAATGAGGGGTCAGGCTAGGCACATGGCCAGTGGTCTGAGGGACTGTGATTCCAAGGTTCAGGGTCTTTTCTGTTCATTGGTGGGAGTTAGTCATGGTTGGTGTTGATAGTGGTAAAGTTGACAATCCCTTTCTCCAAAAGGATTGCTTACAATAATGATTGTGGAGACCAGGTTGTAAAAAGGCCAGTGATCTGATAAGCATTAAAATTCCTAGAGCTGTTGGACTCTGGGTGCTGGGTGGCCTCCACCGGGTTCTCAATGGAGGTGATAGTTGAGGTGATATTGATGGTTTGACCAGTCTGGCAAATGCTTTCTCCTTTATCTCCCTCAGAGAACCTTACTTCTTCAGGTACCCTGACCTATCTGCCCTGTTGGTGGTAGGTAAGTCAAGTCAGCAAACATTTATTTACTATTTCCTATGCTCCCTGCACTGTTACTGTTGGGAATACAAATATAGGAAGAAAGAAAGGCAGTCCATGCCCTCAGTGAGCTAATATTCTAATGGAAAAAGAACGCATGAAATAGAGCTGAAAGCAGGTTGGAGAAAAAGAAAGGAGACATGGATAAAAATGCCAGAGAGACACCATGGAGCTAGCTTGGATATTTTCTCAAAATGAGGCCTCAGAGGGAAACTCACCAATCTGCATGGCTGTAGAAACAAAAGTATATTCCAGAGTAAGAAGGTCACGAAGGTCATAGAGGAGGAAACATCTTCCAGAGCTAATGAAGATGCTGAGGCATGGGGCAGAATTATGGAGAATCTAGAGTGAAGGAATGTGATCATTGGTTGGGAAAGGGGGTGCTTCTCCCTAGGGTTTGGCTAGGGGGACTAGTCGGAGTAAGTGCTCTTGGACTCTCCTGTACATTGTGATGGTTTGTTGGTGATTTCACAAATTTATCAAGGTGGGTTCATTCTGTATAAAAACTGTACCCTCAAGGATGGATAAATCAATAGGTTATGTAAGGGCCATTGCTATCCCTACCACTCTGGAAATCAGAGAAAAACAAATTATGATAATTGGAACATAAATTCACATTTGGAAGGAGACTTAAAAATTTTCTAACCTGATCTCTTCATTGGTCATTCAATGACCAAAGTTAGTCCTAAATCTGGAAATGGGGTTCTGTACTGCCTTTAAACTTCAAATGCTATATAAAAGTGAGTTACTGAATTCAAAATTTGACAAATTTCCTTCTTCAAATATTCAAGATTTTATTGCTGTGTCTCCAATCTCCTCTGATACAGAGTGTCACCTGTTCATACCTTGGCAGTCAGTGGAATAAATTGAAATAGTCAAAAAAGAAATCACTCAGTAACTAACCTTCTAATTATTGGTTGGAATTTGCTTGGATGTCCCTTAGATAATACATAATTCATGACCGAGACAAAATTGGAAGCCTTTTAAGATGGCAAGGCCTTGCAAATCTGGTGCTCTTTGGGTGTAGCCAGAGAAAATCTGGAGGCAATTCCATTCCACAAGAAAGCCCTAGAGGAGGCAGCTTCTGGTCACTGCAAGGACTTTTCAGCTCTTTTCCCTGTATCTCCACCCCACCTCCCACACACACACATATGCACCAAACCAACCCTATAACCTTAAATTCACCTTACTAAAAGCAAGGAAATAGAAGGAATACAGTGCCCTCAATGTACTTTATGAATTTGATTGAATTTTTTTTATTAATTCTAAAATGAAACTATATGGATATAGATGGCCCAGTGGGGAGGGTACCAGCTTGAAAGTCACAGCATTGAGTCTGAGTCCTAGTTCTGTTGCTGTTTTGTGACCTTGGAGAGTCACTCAAATGCTCTGACCTCACTCTGTTCTTCACCTGTAATATATGTGTGTGTGGCAGGAGGAGGAGCAGATTAGGTGGCCTCAGGTGTCACTTTGAGCTCCCAGTCTGTGATCCTGAGAGCACTACAAACTAAAACCATTCTACATCAACTGTGTTAACTTTTCTCTCAGGTGGCCTAATTATTGCACACAGATTCATTGCTAAACAAGAAACAGAAAAGGGCTTAATGTGTGTTATGTAGAGAAGGATTCATGACATTTATACTCCAGGATTATGCAGACAGTGAGACTGAAGCCATAGGCTAATCAAAAAAAGCTGACCCTGCTCCTTCTTAGGAATTCTTCTAGCGTTATTCTTGTGGGTATATTGGGTGGAATGCGAATTCAAGAATGACAAAGCAACGTTTGATATCTTGCCTCAGTCTATTCCCATTTCTCCTTGCATGGTAAAGTAAAAGCCTTTCTCAAGAGTAGTATAGAATCCTGAAAGTCAATGAAAAAACAAAACAAAACAGAACCACTATAACCACCTCCCCCCAAAAACAAAAACCAGCCACCTCAAGTACATGCTAAGAGACATACAACATTCAGGAATAATTTTAAAAAAACACAAAATGCCATCATTCCTGCTAATCTCTTTCCTGGCCAGACCACACCACAGTACTGTGCACCAGAGTTTAAGGGGTCTGATAAACTAGAGCTCATACAAAAGAGGGAAACCAAGAGAATGCCAGGCTTTGATCCTTGTCCTGGATTAGAATTAGTTGAAGTGGACTTCTGGGTCACTTGAACAACAACATGGCAGACTAGATGTTTTCGCTGCCCCCCCCCCAACAACCTCTCATACCTTTCCAAAAGAGAAATAGTGCATCAGAAATGAATAAACTTCAACAGAATTTGTGGTCTAAGACACCCAGAATCTAAATGCTGCAAAGCAGTGGACTGTTGGTGCAGGCCAGAGTACTAAAGCACACAGGGACTAGGAGAGGTCACCAAAACAGTACACTCCTGGTGCATGTGAGGAACTGTACAATACCCCACCAAGCCTGAGGAAGAGCATAGAATCCTTCTGGGACCACTTCTGACCACTCAAATGCCATTTGGGCCAGAGACCTAAGCTGGTGAACCATGAATGTGAGAGAAAGCAGACACTTTGAGATCTAGTCCAGAGGGTAACCTCAATCAGAGGGGAGGGAGTCAGAAGTGAGTAATAAGTAAAATAAGGGCAAGAGTGGGAGACTGAAAATATCAGAGATTCCTGGAAGAAAAAATCTCAAAGACCTTGAACATAAACAGATAAATCGATAGAAAAACTGTAACAACAGAAGGAAATATGGCCTCCAGATCAAGCAAACAAGTTCAGGCATCTATGAATAAATACTGCAAATTGAAGGATAATGATTCAACACTTGATGAGACAAAGAATCTTATGGAATTTGAGAAAATCATGGAGCTACAACATTCTATTTCTGAGTAGTTTAAAAAGGAATATGTTAATTATGAGAGCAGAATTCATGTTCTACACAGCAAAAATAAGGAGCAGAATAGAATCAGCTGAAGGAACTCAGGCAGTTTAGTCTGAGAAGGAGACTGAGAGCAGGGAGTATTGTACAAGGAGCAACAGGTAAAATTTGCAAATAAATCAATTTGGGCTTGATGCACACAATTATTTCCCCAGAGTTAGAATGATCCCAAAGCGGAGTGTATTTACCCAAGAGCTAGGAGCATTGGGTGACTTAGGGCAGAGGGCAAATGGCCATTTCTGATATATTATAATTGGAATTCCTTTAGGCATTTGGTTGGATCAGACGGCCAGGGAGAGAACTTTTCACTCTACAAATGGGTGATTCAGTGAGATGTTGCTTTTCTAAGAAAATCAGTTCTTCCTCTTCTTAATGGCTTCCAAACTTCTCAGGACAACATTGACTCACACTGTTGATTGGTCATATACAATGACTGATGAGATGATCACTAAGAGTTGACTAGTGAACTGGATAAATGTTGTAAAAGCAAGTGCAGATAACAGGGCTGATTCCCAGAAGGACTGGGTGAGTTGATCATCCATTAGCCATACCAAAAACTGAGGTATTTTTATATAGAGAAATATTTTATAATTACTTCAATTATTTGACTTACCAATTGTCAAGTTATGCCAAATCAATTAGCATTTATTAAAACCATTCTATGTGCCACTTTACTTAAGTTCTGTGTATAAACAGAACTCCCCCCCAAAAAATAGTCCTTGATCTCAAAAAGCTCACAGGATAATGGAGGAGACAATTTGCAACAACAATGGACAATGGAATATAAATTACAACATGTGGGAGATCACTGCTGCAGACACCGTCCTTCTCTACTCTTACTTCCTTATAATTTCAGTTGCCGTAGAAATTGGCCCAAACTTTCTCTTCTGTCCTCTGAACCACAACTATACCTGATTGCCCACACTTATAGTGCAAGATAGAATCCTCCATCAGTGAAAAGCCCAAGCCCATAGAAAGAGAGCTCCCTTCCCCAATTTCTTTTCTTTACTCTAAAAATGTTCATAGCAGTATTACCTTCTCTTCTCTCTAGTCAAAAATGAGTAAGTATCCCTGCTTCTAGGGCCTCAGAGGCTATAGAGTCTAATCTACAACTGATGAAGAATCTGTTCTACAACAGAGCCAAACAAGTCCAATCATTTATGTGTGACTTTCTGTGAGTAAGAATTCACCATCACCCAAGAAATCCCATTCTACTCTTGACCAGCTTCAACTCAAGATGTTTGTCCTCATAGCAAACATAAGTTTGACTCTTTTCAGCTTCTGACCATCACTCATAGCTCCTTCCTCTTCAGTTAGACAGAGAAAGTTTCATCTCTCTTCTTCAGGACAGTCCCTCAAATTCCTGAAATCAACCACCATCTCTCAAGAAAATTCCTTTAGTGGCTTTACATGTGACATACATTCTCAGCCCTGTGCTGGACACTTCCCAACATCAGTATCTTTTGAAAAATTATGACAGTAACTCCATACAATATTCCAGAAGTGGGTTGGCTAGATCAGAATACACTTTATTCATGGAACATCATGTTTCTTTTAGGCAGCCTAAGACTTCATAGCTTTCTTGGTTGACCTGTCCTACTATTGACTTACAATGACCTTGTAGGTCACCCAAACCCCAGAAACTTTTGGATGAATTGCTGTCTTTGTAGGACTTCCCCATTTCGTTCTTCTGAAATCCTTGTTTTCACTTTAACTCAAGCATTAAGACTTTGAATTTCTACCCATTACATTTTATCTGTGTATGTTATTGAATGAGAGAAGTGCCAAGGAACTTGAAAGCTCATCTCCTTGAGTTTGGGCTGAGATGAAGAGTTATAACTAAGAAAGAGGAACTTAAGAGTTAGGATCAAAGCCAGGAGAAAACCAACAGTCAAGAAGCCCAAGCAAAAGCCATTGAAGTTTATAATCAAGAAGGCACAAATGAGCTTTGAAACAGGAGTCATTGTTGGGTAGAAAGTGAGTAATGAGGCAAGTGGAGACTTACGTGTATATAACCTTTCTTCATTGATGTTAATTTTAAGTTAAAATAAATAGGATTGCAGATGTATTAGGTAGAAAAGTCAAGGAAGGCTCTTTTTTAAGATCAGTAGAGACGTGAGCATGATTCAGACATAAGAGAAGAAGGTCATGGCAAAGAAGAGATTGATTATGCCACTAAGAAACTGATGGTGGATTAAGATGCTGAAGGAGGTGGATCCAACTACCATATTCATGCAGCTGACTCAAGTGTATATTTCAATTCTTTCCTGAGTTCCAGACCTAAATCTGTTGGTCAGTTAATGATTTTTATTGAGCACTTACTGAATGCCAGATACTATGATAAGTGCCTAAGCTTACAAATATAAGCAAAAAGAAAGATAACCCATGTCCTCAAGGAATTTACATTCTAACAGAATAAGACAATAGATTAAAAGGGAACTGAAAATGGTAGAGAGCTAGTTATCTTACAACCACACGTTCCCTCTCATTTTCTTAGTAGAAAAGAAGGGAAGGGAGGGAGGGATAGAGATGGAGGGAGAGAAAGAGAGAGAGAGAGAGAGAGAGAGAGAGAGAGAGAGAGAGAGAGTCATTAAAGTTCTCTCCAACTCTGAGATTCTATCATTAAAAGGGATATTGCTTAACTACCTTGGGCAGAATTTTCTGAATATAGTAGACAGATATAAATGTTTGCTG
This sequence comes from Trichosurus vulpecula, assembly GCF_011100635.1. Lineage (NCBI taxonomy): Eukaryota > Metazoa > Chordata > Mammalia > Diprotodontia > Phalangeridae > Trichosurus > Trichosurus vulpecula. The sequence continues at coordinate 434,095,403 of NC_050576.1, read as the reverse complement.
AATTAAATTGAATTTATTAGTATTTGCTCTTTCTCGACCAAAATAAATGCCAATCCTTCTCTTTCTTTTAGAATATCATAACCCTTCTAGAGATAGACAAGCCATGGAAAGCTATCCAGTCACACCCCCATTTTACAGATGAGGAAATTGAAAGCCATATAGAGTGAATAACTTGACCAGGAAGACAGGGTTTTAGTCAAGAATTTTTTTCTTCCCAAATAGTGTACTTGCTACAGTGCCATCCTTCCCAATATGCAAGCAATATCTGGTGGCCAGCTTTGAGAAAGTAAGCCTCTGAGTGCTTAGTTAGGTGGGCCCTTGGATGATACATCATCAGTCTATCAGCAGGCCCTTATAGGAGGCCTTACTAGAATTGGTCAGATCTGCCAGAGCCATGGCTCCACTGGCCTAGGCTTGCAGAGCTCAAACCATTGTCATCACCACTCCCCAGTGATGGATTAATGAAAGGCTTTGGGAGAGAATGTCTTAATACATTTTTGTGCTATGCTGGGAGTGCAGAAGAGGTGCACAAAGGGCTGTGTAACGTCTTGTTTTATTTCTATAAAGGTGATGGTGGTGAATCTTTTAAGCTAAGAGAGCCAGAGATGACCAATCCAACAATGTGCCTAGTGGATCCTTTGGGCCCATTTCATTTCACAGGCAGGGATCGAGCCAATCCCACACATAGACAGTCAGATAAGTTTAGTCATTTGAAGGGTTCCATGGGATCCAGATTAACCGGGAGAGGTAACAAGCCATCATGGGAATATTGCTGGATTGGGAATCAGGATGTTTGGGTAAAAATTGAGGCTCTGTTACACATCACCCTTGAGCATGACTCTTTGAACCTTGATTCCCTTACCTGTCAAATGGGGATAATAAAAGAGATACTACCTAGCTTAGGCCCTTCTTGATCAATTCATTTCAATCCCAGAAATATTTGTTAAGCACTTACTTTGTGCAAGGCACTGGTAATATGTGTGTGTGGATATGTATGTGTGCATACGCATATATATATGTATGACTTTATGTATGTATGTGGATATATAGAATATATATGGATATGGAGAGACACATATATGTATGTATGTACACATGTGGATATATATGTTTACATATATGTATGTGTAAATATACATATACATATACACATACATATACATATACATATATATATATATATATATATATATATATACACACATATACATATACGTATGCGGAACCATCAGTTCCAGCCAATGGAAAACTTTTGAATGCTGTACATAAGTTCACTTACCTTGGCAGTGTACTTTCCAGGGCATACCCACTGATAATGAGGTTGACACAAACATTGTCAGAGCCAGCTCAGTGTTTGGCAGGCTCCAAATGAAAGTGTGGGAGAGAAGAGGTATTAGATTGATTACCAAACTGAAGGTGCTGACATCATTGTCGTATTCCTGTGAAACCTGGACAGTATACCAGCGCTGAGCCAGGAAATTTAATCACTTCCATTTGAATTGTCTTAGGAATATTCTGAAGACAATGTGGCAGGATAAGAGACCAGAGACTGAGGTCCTTACTGGAGCTAACTGCCAAGCATCCAGACTCTCCTTCAGAGAGCACAACTCTGATGGGCTGGCCATGTGATTTGAATTCACAACATATCCTTTGAATCCACCCCAAATGTTCACATGAACTATTGGAGCCTAACCTGTGGTAGAGCATTCTGAGCTCATATTGGTCTGATCAGCAACGATTGAAACTTCACTCTAGCATGGTGATGTCATTTTGGTCCTCTTCAAGAAGGAAGGACAACAACCAACCAACCAACTGCATATGGGTGTATATCTCTATCTCTACCTATTTCTATATCTATGTGTATCTATCTGTGTATCTATCTATCTATGTATCTATCTATCCAAGATACAATTCCTACCTTCCCAGACCTTGCCTTCTATTGTAGGTAATCCCACGGATGCACAAAGAAGTCTAGATTATCTATGTCTGTGAGAATGCCCAAGGCAGGTACTAGCGTCAGCCTTGAGACATGAGGAAGGCACCGTTGATCCTTGTGCTCAGCAAGAGCTAGCTAACATGCTTACTCCAAAAACACATGATCTGGGGTATGGTGTGAGTTGGAGGTGTGCTTTTACTTACACCGATGGACTCATCTAAGTCATAATCATCCCTCCAGTCCCTTTGGGCCTCAATGGAAGGTTCACAAAGTATTTTCCTGACTCCTCAAACAGGCAGGTGGCCCAGGTATTCATATTGTCATTTACAGATGAGGCTCTGAAAGTTTAGTAACTTGTTTAGGAGTCTAGAATCAGGAAGTACCTGAGGCAGGATGCACTTGGAAGCTTCCTGACTCCAAGTCTAGTCCACATGGCTTTCAGCAGGATTTCATCAGTCAAGGAAGGATGTTCTCTCAATCCCCTGATGATGTCTCTATTCCCTGAGAATGCTGAACCCCACCTGGTCCCATTTCCTCATCTGGGAGTCAGAAATGACAGCCCATTCCTTATGTCTCATGCAGGCATTATGGAAAAATACCATCAACAGGCCATTGGTTGGCAGGGCCAGCTTGCAGCTTACCTGAAACCCAATGAGAACAGCAATCTTATTCCTTCATTTTAGTACGACCAAACCCTAAAGGACACTTGCAAGTCACTCAGCAAACAGGTCTGGCCTACTGTAGGCCCTAAATAAATGTTTATTGACTGATTGACAAACAAAGTCAACCCCTAGTCAATAAACTCCAGGGGTGATTTGGTATTAAAAGTTCTTCACAATCTCACCCCTCCTACCTTTCCAGGATAGGTATACATTGCTCTCCTCCAGGAGCTCAGTATTCCAGCTATGCTGGACACTTGGCTTTCTATTCCTGAAGCATGGTACTCTAGCTTCCAACTCTTGAACTTTATAGCAGATGTCCCCAGTTCCTGGAATGAACTAGCTCCCTGCTTACCTCCAACTTTTAGGATAACTAAGTGCAATGAAAGCTCCACTTTGTGCCTTGCATCCTTCCTGGTCCCCTTTAGGTGCTATTCCTCTGCCACCCAAGATTATGTGGCACCTGGTTTGTATACATGTTCTGTGTGCCTCTGTGTGCCAGGTCATCTCTCCCACTAGAACAAAACCATCTTGAGAGATGGAAATATTTCCCTTTCATATTCTCAGTGCTTGGCACATAGTAGGCATTTTAATTAGCACATATTGGTTAACGTATCATTTGGAACTATCTACCAGACATTCTGTAAGGTACTAGAGAAATACACCAAAATTAAAAACAGCCAGAGTCTTCTAGCAGCTTACATAGTATTTGGGCTGTAAAATATGGCCACAGATCAAAAAAAGAAAGTATATGGAAAGACATGCCAAAGGGGAAGGACTGAGACCAGAGGCTTCAGGAAAGGCCTCATATAGGAGGAGGTGGCTTTAAAGAAAGCTCAGAATTTTAAGGAGCAACAGCAAGGTGGGAAAGCATTTTAGCCATTGGGATTACTCTGTGCCAAGACCTGAGGGTGAGGACATCATTACTGTGTAAGGGGGAAGAGCAAATAGGTGGTTTGTTTTTAGCAGCCCCACTAAAGGCACCATGTTAGGAAAGAGCACAAGGACCAAAAGTATGGTGAGATTCTGCCATGTAGAAAGCTTCAGAGGCTTTGGCCAGTTTCTGGTGAGCCTATGGAAGTGAGTATTAACCCTGTCACCACACATAGCAAGAGAGCCATCTAGGAGAGCTATAGGAGTGCACATGTGAGTGTGCACACACACCCACACAGAAACACACACACACACACATACACACCCCCCCCCACACACACACACATGGAAGTGTTCCTTTTCACAACTAAGGAGGATGCAACCTTTTTAGCAGAAGAAGGAAAAAAAAACAGTGGCTAAAATTAGCATCCCCAGAAAAACCCCCGCAGTAACTGAGAATGAGATTATCTTAAAAGTGTAAAACAATATAGATAGAATGACAGCTCTCACAAGATAGGAAATTAGGGGAGTCAATTTGGGAGAAGCTTGTGCAGGGATGGAGTTTTCCTTCCCCCACAGTGAGATAAGGAAGTTAGAATCCTTCTTTATAGCCATTAGCATTCAAGTATTTTTTTGTTAATATTGACCAATCTCTATGATCCTATCAAAGTGTACTCAGAATTGGACCTTTCTTCAAATAGAAGCCAGAAGGGCTGGTAAGGAAACACATATACATGCATACACATGTGTCCTACAGACCCCCGTGTAAAGAAGTGACTATGATAGAAAAAAAAAAACAGAAAGAAGGAAGGAAGGAAGGAAGGAGAAAGAAGAAGAAAGAAAGGAGAGAACGAGGAAGAAGAAAGAAAGGGAAAAAGAAAAGGAGGGAGGAAGAGAGGAAGAGGCTAGAGGGCTAGAAAACCAGAGAACCTTTGAATTCCAGCATCCATGTACTGCTGTAGGTTAGGTGAGGCAAGTTATGTTGTGTACCATCACTGTTATCATCACCCCTTTCCAATTTAGAAGGCATGAGGATTAAATAGTTGTCTCTAGTCAAATGGGTGGTCAGTGATGAAAACTAGACAGAAAAAGGACCTGGGTGGTCCAGTTTGTTGTCACAGGTCTTTATCACTTCTGTGGGGGCTTGGGGAAAGGGAGGTGTTCCTCATCTCCTTGAACCATGACCCAGCTGCTCTGCCTTGTACCTACATTTACTATCAATCCAATAGCCACAGACACAAGTCGATAGGGCCTTACCTGTTCAAGATGTGATTCCTGTTAAAGAAATTCTTTTCTTGTGTTGTAGGTAGAAAGTCTCTGTGGTGAGCAGCTTTCTCCACACACCCAACCTGCCAGAATTGAGTGGTAATAGCAGAGAGGTTTAACTGATGGCAAACAGAATGTCTTCTGACTCTCACCTTTTTCTCAGTCTGAATCTGGTCTTTTTTCCAGGGGCCCAAAATCCTACTGCAGTCATCTGCTCTTACAGCAATGAAAGTATTAAGTCTAAATAGTTCTCAGGGTGGGACTGAACCGGTCAGACATCAGGAGCCTGCCTCTCTGGTTGTACCCCGCCTCTGGTGGGACACACCCCTTGGTCCTCTCCATCAGTGTTGCCTGACAGGTTTATCACACAGCAACCCAGGATCATCAACAACTAATCAATCAGTCAACATTTATAAATCTCCTACTATGTGCTGGAAAATATCCTAGGCACGGAAGTTTTCCATAATCCCACGTGACTAACAGTATCAAAGGCCTTGGTCATATCTACAAACGTTGTATACAGACCTCTGTCCTGCTCCTGGCATTACTCCTGGAGTTGTTGGGCAGAAAACAAAATATCAACTGTTCCTTGGCCCTTTCTGAAGCCTCACTGGCTCTCAGGTAGATGTCTATCTTCCAGATTAAGGATCAGCCTACTAAGGGGGACTGTTGCATAAATCTTGCCAGCAATGACTAAGAAAGGGACCCCTCTCTGATCATCATAGGGCAACCTATTTCCTTTACCTTTTTAGAGATGGACAATGGAGCCATCCTTGAACTCCTGGGAAATAAGCTCCTCTTGCCGTATAACTTGGAAATTTTCAGTTAGTTTTTCTATGAGCAGTGGACCCCCTACCTTGTAAATCTCAACTGGAATAGAATCAGCACCAGGTGCTTTGCCACATGAAAGGAGCCTGATGACACTCAAATCCTTCTTCTGTTGAAGCTTCAGCTAGGGAGGTATTGACTTCACCCTGAAGTAAATGGTCAATGGCCTCAGCATTGATTGATGAGGGTCTGTTGAGAACACTATGGAAGTATTCAGCCCATCTCTCTAGGATCATATACTTGTGGCTCCATCAGCACTGTGCAGTTGAGATGCGTCATAGGTCTTTGGCCCATAAATAGCTTTCAGGGCATCATAAAAACACCTTGGATTGTTACTATCAGCATAAAAATGAATTACATCTACTTACTTGCTGAGCCAAGAGTCCTGCATCTCTCTCAGCTTTGCTTATACTTTACTTTTGATGGCATGAAATGCTGCCTTCTTAGAGACAGATGAACTATCTTGCTCGTAAATCCTGTGGAGTTCTCATTTTTCATTTAGCAGCTTCTGAATTTTCCCATCATTTTCATCAAGCCAGTCTTGGTGTTTGCGAGTGCTCTGTCCCAGATGAACAAATGCAGTTTGCTTGCTCGGGTTCTAGATAATGGACAATGCTCTCTTGCTTTCCCAGTCACCAGTGGAGTGAAACAAGGCCATGTACTTGCTCCCATGATTTTTAGCATGATGTTTTTAGCCATGTTGTCAAACATGTTCATTGGGGATGAAAATGGCATCAAGGTCAGCTACCCTGCTGAGGGTAAATCTTTCAACTTGTAAAGACTACAAGCCAAGACCAAAGTGGAGCGGGGTGTTGGTGCATGATTTTATGTTTGCAGATGATTGTATACTCAAAGCAGCCTCTCTGAAGCTGAAATGACCAAAGTATGGATCCATTCTCTGTTGCTGTGCTGATTTTGGCCTAACAATTAACACCAAGAAAACATAGTTGCTCCATCAGCCAGCACTACACCATTCATATGTGGAACCGTCAGTTATAGCAAATGGACAAGTTTTGAATGCTGTGGATAAGTTCACTTACCTTGGTAATGTAATTTCCAGGAATGTGCATGTTGATAATGAGGTTGACACAAACATTATCAGAGCTAACTCAGTATTTGGGAGGCTCCAAATGAAAATATGGGAGAGAAGAGGTATTAGATGGACTACCAAACCGAAGGTCTACAGAGTTGTTGTGCTGACCTCATTGTTGTATGCCTGTGAAACCTGGACAGTATACCAGCGCCATCCCAGGAAACTTAATCACTTCCATTTGAATTGTCTTAGGAAGATTCTGAAGATCACCTGGCAGGATAAAGTACCAGACACAGAGGTCCTTACTCAAACTAAACTGCCAAGCATTCAAACCCTAGTTCAGAGAGCACAACTCCAATGGGCTGGCCATGTTGCTCAAATGCAAAATGCACTCTTGCCAAAAAGATTTTTGTGTAGAACTCACACAGGGCAGCTATTCACATGGTGCTCAGAAGAAGTGATACAAGGACATTCTCAAGCTTCTCTTAAGACCTTTGGAATTGATTGTGTGACATAGGAGACAATGGTACAGGACCGCTCAGCATGGTGTGCCCACATCAGAGTGCTCTATGTGCTCTATGAGCTCTGTGTGCTCTATGAGCAAAGCAGAATTGAGACAGCTGAAAGGAAATGTAGGATGCACAAATTGGAACATCCACCCTAAATGTTCATATGGACTATTTGTGCCCAACCTGTGGTAGAGAATTCCAATTGGTTTGATCAGCCACAGCTGGACACATTGAAACTTGACTCTAGCACAGTGATGTCATTTAGGTCCTCTATGAGAATGAAGCACAACAACCAACGTGCCAGTGGAGTTATTCAGACAAAAATGAGACAGTCCCTGTACTCAGGGAGTTTTCACTGTACCATGGGTACTACAAAGTGAAAATAACTTTTGTACATATGTGGCCCCTTAATGTATAGACAGGTTATACCCTCAATGAACAATTTCTAATTGATGGTTAGAGAAAGCAAATAATAATTAGACATATAAAAGAAATGGGGAAGGGGAAGGAAGGAAGAGGAAGCCCATGATAAAGATTTGCCTCTTTCTTGGGCTGGATTTCCCCTTTCCATACAAAATTCTTCTTTCCAATGAACAGAGAGATGTTTGCTGACTTTTACTGGATCCACTACATAGATGGGAGACGTGAGGGGAAATAACCATGGGTACTAGCCTGGCTGTATGGTTATCTTGTCTTTTTGGAGGAAGAAATAACAAGAAACACAGGAACTCATGACGTTACATTATGTAGTGGGGAAAGCACTGGTCAAGGACGTAGGAGCCCTGGAGTCGGGTCTAGCTACTATTACCTCTAACTACCACTATGGCATTGCTACAGTCACTTCAGTTCTCTCAGACTCAGTTTCTTCATCTGTAAAGAAAGGCTATTGGACTAGATCATCTTGAAGGTCGCTTGCAGTTCTAACATTCTGCGATTCTGTCTCAATACAGATGACGCAGTCCTCCTAGTTCTCTGGGGCTGTTATTGTTGACGTTGCAATAATCGCTTCATAACTATTAGCTCATTTGTGAGCAGTTAATGTAGGTACAATTATCCCATCTGATAGATAAGGAAACTGAAGTTCAGAAAGTTTAAGTGAATTGCTAGGGTCACGTACGTACTCAATCCCATACCCACGATTTGAATCAATCCCATCCTCACTATAATTCTTCTCTTTTCCTGAAACCTTTTATTGCCTCTCTATGAGGATTTGAAAAACAGTTAAGGGCAGGGAATGAGGATTGAATTTGGAATCAGGAGATGGTCCAGATATTGGCTCTGCCAATTAATATGTTACCCTGGGTCGCATCTTTACTTCTCTGGGCCAGACTGTTCAGCCATAAAGTCAGGGAGTTGTAGATGGCACCAGATACTCCAAACACCTCTAAATCTGCAATGAATTAAAACCTAACAGTCCGGAGCCTCAATTCCACTTTATTACAATAACATTGATTTTACAGGCAGGAGACCTCTTGGACTCCACTCCTATCTCTGTATATGATTGTGTAGCTCTGAAAAAGTCATTTCCATGGCCTGCCAAATGGAAAGTTTGGAAAATCACCCCCTAACATTCCATTCAGCACATACTTTACAAGATAGGCTTGTTGAAGGGAACAAAGAAGAAAGTATATGCTAATTACTGCTTTATAATCCAGTTTGAGTTCTGGTGTGGCTAGACTACCTTCCTCCATATTTTTTTTTAATTAGTTCTCTTGATATCCTTGAACTTTTATTCTTCCAGATGAATTTTGTTATTATGTTTCAAGCAGTATAAAATATTTTTGATAGTTTTTTTGGCCTGGCACTGAATAAATAAAATAATTTAGGTAGAATGGTCATTTTTATTCTATTGGCTTTGCCTACCCATGAGCAGTTGATATTTTCCCAATTGTTTAGATCTGACTTTACTTGTGTGAAATGTGTTTTGTAATTGTATTCATATAAACCACGGGATTGTCTTGTCAGGTAGACGCCCAAGGATTTTACATTGTCTACAGTTATTTTAAATGGAATTTATCTTTATATCTTTTGCTGCTCTGCTCTGTTAGTAATATGTAGAAATGTTTATGATTTATATGGGTTTCTTTTATATCTTGCAACTGTTGTAAAGGTTTTAATTATTTCAACAAAATATTAGTTGATTCTCTAGAATTCTCCAAGTATACCACCATATCATCTGCAAAGAATCTTGTTTTATTTTTCAATGCCTATTTGAATTCCTTCATTCTTTTTTTTTCCTTTTTTATTGCTATAGCTAAGATTTCTAGTACAACATTGAATAATAATGATAATTATCATCCTTGCTTAACTATTCATGTTATTAGGAAAGTTTCTGGCTTATTCCCATTACAGATAATGCTGGGTGATAGTTTTAGATAGATACTACTTATCATTATAAGTAAAGCCCCATTTATTCCTATATTCTTTAGTGTTTTTAATAGTAATGAGTGTTGTATTTTGTCAAAAACTTGTTATGCATCTATTGAGATTATCATATGATTTTTGTTGGTTTTTTTTATTGATATAGTTAATTATGCTTTTAGGTTTCCTAATTTTGAAACAGTCATACATTCCTGGTATGAATCCCAGTTGGTCATAATACATGATCTTTGTCATATATTGCTGTAATTTCTTTGCTATTATTTTATTTAATTTTTTTGCATTAATATTTATTACAAAAATTGGTCTATAGTTTTCTTTCTCTGTTTTGGCTCTTCCTGGTTTAGATATCAGTGGAATATTTATGTTGTAAAAGGAATTTTGTAGGTCTCCTTTTTCACCTATTTTTCCAAATAGTTAAATAGTATTGGAAGTAATTGTTCTTTAAATGTTTGGTAGAATTTGCTTGTGAATCCATCTGGTCCTGGGGATTTTTTTCTTATTAAATTCATTGATGACATGTTCAATTTCTTTTTCTAAGATTGGGTTAATTAAGTATTCTAGCTCCTCCTTTGTTAATCTGGGCCATTTTCACTTTTGTCAATATTTATCCATTTCACTTAGATTGCCACATTTATTAACATATAAGTGGGCAAAATAGCTTCTAACAATTGCTTAAATTTCTTCATTGATGGTGAATTACCCTTTTCATTTTTGATATTAGTAATTTAGTTTTCTTCTTTCTTTTTTAACCAATTCTTTTAAATCAAATTAATGCCTTACCTATTTTACCATTTTTTCCATACAATCATTTCTTAGTTTTATTAGTTCAACAGTTTTCTTGCTTTCAACTTTATTAATCTCTCCTTTGATTTTCAGAATTTACAAGCTGGATTTTAATTTGGGAGTTTTTTATTGTCCTAGTTCTTTTTAGTTGCATGTCCAATTTATTGATCTGTTCTTTTCTCTATTATATTTATACAAGAGTTTAGAGATATAAAATTTCCCCTAAGCACTGCTTTGTCTGCATCCCATAAATTTTTGTACATTGTCTCAATGTGTCATTTTCTTTAATGAAATTATTTATTGTTTCTATGGTTTGTTCTTTGACCAACTTATTCTTTAGGGTAAGATTATTTACTTTCCCATTGATTTTCATTTATTTTCCACTGCCCTTTATTGAATATAATTTTTATTATGTTATGATCTGAAAAAGATGTATTTGATATCTCTGCCTTTCTGCCCTAGATTGTTAGGTTTATATGCCCTAACACATGGTCAATTTTTGTGTAGGTGCTATGTGCTGCTGAAAAAAAATGTGTGTGTGTGTGTGTGTGTGTGTGTGTGTGTGTGTGTGTGTGTGTGCCCTTTAGGGTAGGATAGATTTTTTATAACCAACTGATTGTGTATGCTATTCCCTCTTTGAGCCAATTTCACTGAGAGTAAGTTTCAAGTGATTGCCATTGGCATCCCATCTTTCCTTCCATTGTAATAGGTCTTTCATGCCTCTTCATATGAAATAATTTACACCACTGTACCTCTCCCTTTCCTCTTCTCCAAGTGCAATCCTATTTCCCTCTCTTTATTTTATATATAGAGATATCTCTCTATCTATCTCTCTATCTATCTCTATCTCTATGTCTATCTCCATATCTATCAATCATGCTATCAAAATCAACTGATACCTGAATCCTCTGACTATGTATTCTGCTTCTAACTGGCCTAATTGTAACACAATTCTTAAGAGTCACAAGTATCATCTTCCTATGTAGGGATGTGCCACCAGCGACTGTGGTGCCAAAATGGCCAGAGAAGGCTGAATGCCACAGAGAGTGAAAAGAAAAACACAAAATACAGGCCAGGCTGAAGAGTAAAGAACAGCTCCTTTTACTTAACTGAGGGACAGGGCTTATATACCTTTTAAACAAGCAGAATCAAGAAATCCATGTGCGAGGCGTTCGCGTAATGCATGACTTCTTCCTGCCTTTGTTCCCCTTTTGCCATAAACAATATTGTAACAGCCCACAGGTGGTATTTAGCATGTGTGTGCTGTGGGGGTTTTGGAGAGAGCATGTGTGTACCAAGGAGGCTTGAAGAGCCTTCATCCTGAGCAGCACGTGCATGCCGAGGGAAGGATGAAGAGCCCGTATGCCGAGTTATCAGCCCAAGGACAAGAACAGGCCTCTGGCCTGTATCTTATCCCAGAACGGACTTTCTCAGAGTTGGCCCTCTACAGGGATGTTAATAGTTTAGGCTTCTTGAATCCCTTTTGTTTTCACTTTCCTGATTACCTTTTTATGCTACTTTTGAGTCTTGTATTTGAATTTTTTTATTTAGCTCTGGTCTTTTAATCAAGAATTCTTTAAGGTCCTCTTTTTCATGGAATGTCCACTTTTCTTTCTTAATGATTATGCTCAGTTTTTCTGGGTAGGTGATTCTTGGTTGTAATTCTAGCTTCCTTCTGGAACTTCACATTCTAAGTTCTTTAAACCTTTAATGTAGAAGCTGTCACATCCTGTGTAATCCTAACTGTGGGTCCACAACATTTGTATTATTATTTTTTCTTTCAGGTTACTTGCAATATTTTCTCCTTGACCTGGGAGTTCTGGAATTTGGCTATAATATTCCTGGGAATTTTCACTTTGGGATTTTTTTCCAGTAAGTGATAGGTATATTCTTTCAATTTTCCTCTGGTTCTAGCACATCAGGGTGCTTTTCTTTATCTCTTGAAATATGATGTCCAGGCTGTTTTCAAGTATTCTGATAATTCTTAAATTACCTCTCTTAAATCTCTTTTCCATATCAGTGGTTTTTTCCGATGAGATATTTCACATTTTCTTTTATTTTTTTATATTATTTTGTGCTTGATTCTTGATATCTCATATCATCATTAGCTCCCACTTGTCCAATTCCAACAATCAAAGAATTGTTTTCTTCAATTAGCTTTTTTTATCTCATTTTTTCATTTGGTCACTTCTATTTTAAGGAATTGTTTTTTCAGTAAATTTTTGTACATCTTTCCCAATTTTTTGTGCTTCTTTTACCAAGCTGTTGACTCTTTTCCCAAGATTCATGTGAATAACTGTCATTTCTTTTCCCAGTTTTTCTTCAACATCTTTTATTTGATTTTAAAACTCTTTTTGAGCTTCAGAGACCCCCAACCCTTGTATTTCTCCTCCAAACATTATAACATTATTTTCTGTTTACATACCCTTTATTTTCTCTTCTACACCTCTTGACAAGTGTGCTTTCCAAAGGTCTACCCTCACCCTTTTCTGTTTCTACATTCTCTTCTTTTGTTATCTTTATTCAATCCCACTGCTTCAGCTGAAATAAGAGTGTAAATGACTCTTAAATTGATCTATCAAGCCTCAGCATCTCTTCTGAGTTCCAAACCAGCTTCACCTTGATTTTGTATATTTCTGATGTACTTAACATAAATATTGTGTATGCTTAATATCATTATGTGATTGTGTTCCCCCCTCCTATATAGTAAGCCTTTCAGGAGGTGATGAGTTCCAGCTCACCAGAGGTCTTCAGGTAAAGTCTTCATAGCCTCTAGCCAGATACATTGTACAGGGAAATCTTGGTTAGGATCAAGTTGGACCAGATGAACTCTGAAGTGGCTTCCCATTCTGAAGCTTTGGGACTCTGTAAATGAAGGGACCATACCTTATATTCATTTTAGATCTTCCTCAATGAACAGTTCTTTACACATAGTAGGTATTTAAGAACAACTGAATAAATGGATATTTAAAGGTTGCATTTTAGTTAAAGTTACTTGATTTAATGGATAGTGGGATAACCACTGAGTTAGGATGAGCTGCATTCAAGTGTTGCCTTTAATACCTACTGGCTGTGAAACCCTGTGTAAATTTCAGCTTTTCAGTGATCCTTGAAGATCTGTAAGACTGGAAGTTGCAGAGTAGCTGCTAACTGAATTCATAGAGAGATTTTCCAGGGTAAGCATGGCTTATGCCAATGAAATCCCAGAGACCATTTGAAAAAATTCTTCTTTAATAGATTTTATGTATTGCAAACATCTTCTAAGAGTTCACTGAAAATAAGGACTTTATTTAGTGCCCACTACATCACTACATGACTGTGCTGGGTGACAAGACGGTACAGTGGATAGAGTCAGGATGACTATTCTGAGTCCAAATCCAGATTCATATACTGTGTGACCCTGGGCAAGTCACTTAACCTCACTTGCCTCAGTTTCCTCATATGTAAAATTAGCTGGAGAGGGAAATAGCAAAACTCAGCAGAATCTTTGCCAAGAAAACCCCAAACAAGGTTACAAAGATTCAGACATGATTAAAAAAATAACACAACAACAACAGCAACAACAACAAAACAAGATAGTATTACATTTTGTGGTTACAAAAACAGAAACAGAAGATGGCGGCTGATAAGCAGGGAATAGTGTGAGCTCCCTACCGAGACCCTCCAAAAACTTATAAAAAATGGCTCTGAGCCAATTCTAGAATGGCAAAACCCACAAAACAGCAGAGGGAAGCAGGGCTCCAGCCCAGGACAGCCTGGATGGTCTCTGGGTGAGGTCTATCCCACACGGAGCTCGGAGTTGGGAGCTGGGAGCTGGGAACGGAGTGGAGCAGGGCCCAGCCTGAGCGGCGTGGACCATCCAGACCAGAAGCTTCGCGGAGGGGGCCCTAGCGCCCTGATTCAGTGAGCTGCAGCAGTTGTGAGACTTCTCAACCCACAAACACCAAAGACTGCAGAGACGGTTAGTGGGAAAAGCTGTGGGAGTGGAAGGAGTTCGCAGTTCGGCTTCCAGCCCCGGGGGTAGTGGAGTTGGAGCAGCTACCGCTGTTGTTACTTCCAGCTCCAGGCCCACCTGGAGGGAGGAATTAAGTGGCAGATCAGAGCAGGGGTGCACAGCCTGCCGAATGTCTAAGCCCAGTTCGGGTTGGGGGTTCTTGGGGAAGGAGCAGTGTTGGTGTGGCAGAGCTGGCACCTCCCCCCCAAATGTGGAACATAGAACTCTGTAATCTACAAGCAGTCATACCCCACTGAAAAACTCAAGGGTCAAGTTAGTTGGCTGGGAATATGGCCAGGCAGCAAAAACGCACCCAGATTCAGTCTCAGACTTTGCATTCTTTCTTTGCTGACAAAGGAGACCAAAACATACAGACAGAAGAAATTAATAAAGTCAAAGAGCCTACAACAGAAACCTCCAAGAAAAACATGAACTGGTCCCAGGCCATGGAAGAGCTCAAAAAGGTGTTGGAAAAGCAAGTTAGAGAAGTAGAGGAAAAATTGGGAAGAGAAATGAGAAGGATGCGAGAAAACCATGAAAAACAAGTCAATGACTTGCTAAAATAGACCCAAAAAAATACTGAAAAATACACTGAAGAAAACAACAGCTTAAAAAACAGACTAACTCAAATGGCATAAGAGCTCCAAAAAGCCAATGAGGAGAAGAATGCCTTGAAAGGCAGAATTAGCCAAATGGAAAAGGAGGTCCAAAAGACCACTGAAGAAAATACTACTTTAAAAATTAGATTGGAGCAAGTGGAAGCTAGTGACTTGATGAGAAATTGATATTATAAAACAGAACCAAAGGAATGAAAAAATGGAAGACAATGTGAAATATCTCCTTGGAAAAACCACTGACCTGGAAAATAGATCCAGGAGAGAGAATTTAAAAATTATTGGACTACATGAAAGCCATGATCAAAAAAAGAGCCTAGATACCATCTTTCAAGAAATTATCAAGGAGAACTGCCCTGATATTCTAGAGCCACAGGGCAAAATAGAAATTGAAAGAATCCTTCGATCACCTCCTCAAATAGATCCCCAAAAGAAATCTCCCAGGAATATTGTCGCCAAATTCCAGAGCTCCCAGATCAAGGAGAAAATACTGCAAGCAGCCAGAAAGAAACAATTTGAGTATTGTGGAAACGCAATCAGAATAATCCAAGATCTGGCAGCTTCTACATTAAGAGATCGAAGGGCTTGGAATGCGATATTCCGGAGGTCAATAGAGCTAGGATTAAAACCTAGAATCACCTACCCAGCAAAACTGAGTATCATGTTCCAAGGCAAAATATGGACTTTCAATAAAATAGAGGACTTTCAAGCTTTCTCAGTGAAAAGACCAGAACTGAATAGAAAATTTGACTTTCAAACACAAGAATCAAGAGAAGCATGAAAAGGTAATCAAGAAACGGAAATTGCAAGGGACTTACTAAAGTTGAACTGTTTTGTTTACATTCCTACATGGAAAGATGATGTATATAATTCATGAGACCTCAGTATTAGGGTAGTTGAAGGGAATATGCATATATATATGTTTATGTATATATATATAAGTGAATGTGTATGTATGTATGTATCTATGTGTATATGTATGCATGTGTATGTATGTATATATATATGTGTGTTTTATATATATATATGTAAAAGAGAGAGAGCAGACACAGGGTGAGTTGAAGATGAAGGGAAGATATCTAAAAGAAATAAAATGAAATTAAGGGATGAGAGAGCAACATACTGAGAGAGGGAGATAGGGAGAGATAGAATGGGGTGGATTATCTTGAATAAAGGTGGCAAGAGGAAGCAGTTCTGTGGGAGGAGGGGAGAGGGCAGGTGAGGGGGGAATGAGTGAACCTTGCTCTCATCAGATTCGGCCTGAGGAGGGAATACCATACATACTCAGTTGGGTATCTTACCCCACAGGAAAGAAGAGGGAGGAAGATAAAAAAAAAAAAATAAAAGGGGGGGATGATGGAGGGGAGGGCAGATTGGGGTGGAGGTAATCAAAACAAACACTTTGGAAAGGGGACAGGGTCAAGGGAGAAAATTCAATAAAGCGGGATGGGTTGGGAAGGAGCAAAATGTAGTTAGCCTTTCACAACATGAGTATTGTGGAAGGGTTATACATAATGATACATGCGCGGCCTAGGTTGAAGTGCTCGACTTCTTAGGGAGGGTGGGTGGGAAGGGAAGAGGGGAGAGAATTTGGAACTCAAAGTTTTAAAAACAGATGTTCAAAAACAAAAAAAAAAAGTTTTTGCATGCAACTAAAAAATAAGATACACAGGCAATGGGGCGTAGAAATTTATCTTGTCCTACAAGAAAGGAAGGGAAAAGGAGATGAGAGGGGAGGGGGGTGATAGAGGGGAGGGCTGACTGGGGAACAGGGCAACCAGAATATATGCCATCTTGGAGTGGGGGGGAGGGTAGAAATGGGGAGAAAATTTGTAATTCAAACTGTTGTGAAAATCAATGCTGAAAACCAAATATGTTAAATAAATAAATTTAAATTAAAAAAAAAACAGAAACAAACTCGACTGTGTCTTCAGAGAACTTACACCGTACTGAGGTGAAGCAGCATGCACACAGGGAAATAAATGACCATAAATCTCTGCCTATATACAAAGTTGATTCTCGTCATCATCATCATGATCATCATCAGTGCTGGGGATGTGAGGAGTACCAATAACTTGGGGGTGGGATTTTAGGAAAGGCTTGTCTATGCCTCTTTGCCCTGAATATTCATGCCAGTTTTACATGTGCTTGTTTTGGTTTTTTGAAGCCCCTTCTTATTTACTTTCAAAGATACTATGAGCTTTGGTTGTGGTCGTGTGGTTTGTTCTTCATTCTCCAAGAGGACAATGACATCAGGGAGGTGATGACATGACTTGCAGTTGACTTGGATTGAATGAGGGAGGGCTGTGCAAGGTCACCAGCCTCACTTTCTTCTCCAGAGCCATCTGGGTCCAGGGGTGAGATATTCATCAGGATGACCAGAGATGGCCCACGATGCAATGGGAGACCCTGGCCCTTTTAGACTAAGATCTTTTTGAGTGTTCACTTTGAGTGAGGCAACCCCCATTCAATGAATAGGCTTCTTTAAGAAGTGAATTAAGGTTTGGGCCCTTTAATAAGCAAAGAAATGAGAAATAACCAACACAGAAATGGATAGATGTACACCTTTCTGTGTTTGTTCTTACTGGCTGCCCGCCGGAGAAGTACATCAGTACATATTTCACAGTCTATCAGAAAGGTTCATCATGTGATACTAATTACAATATAAAATCAAAGAGATCAAAGTCACAGAACCAAGAAGGGTATATGGGAGAATAAGGTTCCAAGGTAGGAAGAAGTCTGCTCAGGGAGGGCTTCAAAAGACACACAGAAGCTTTTCATTTGATCCTGGAGCAGCTCATTTGTTCTCTCATTCATTTCTTCACTAACACTTTTGTTCATTTACCCCTCTCACATTTAACGGGAAGCAGAACTCACAGCTGCTGAAATGAGTCAACGTATCAGCCAAGAGTTGCAGGACCCTCTGAGGCCGTCTAGTGCAACCTCTACAACAGAGGACTCCTCACTACAACATGCTCAGCAAATGGCCATTCAACCTCTGCTTGAAGGCAGCCAACTGGGGGAAGCCACCATGGCTCCAGGCAGTCCTTTCCTTTGGGAGGGTTCAAACTCATAAGCAATTTTTTCCCTAAAATTCAAGTCGAATTTTGTCTTTTTTAATATCTACCCACAGTTCCTGGTTCTGCCCACTGGAGGCAAAGATGAATACCTTTTTCACATGCCAGTCATCCAAATAATTAAATAATAATAACTAATAAGAGCATTTTATAAACTTTAACAATTTCAAAGCACTTTTCAAATATTATCCTATTTTACCCTCCCAACAACTCAAGGAGGGAGGTGCCTTTATTGTCCTCATTTCCAGAAGAGAAAACTGAAGAAGATGGAGAGACTTGCTCAGAGTCACACAGGTAGCAAGCATCTGAGGCATGATTCTAACTCAGCTCTTCATGTCGCCTTAGCCCATCGAAGTCTTCAGTTCTTGAGGCTAAGAATTCCCAGTCCCTTCACCCAGCCAGCCTGCTGTGCTCAGTCCTCTTCCTTGATCCATTTCCTTCCTTCTCATATATCTTCCCCAAATAAAGCAACCATTGAGATCATTAGGGATGTTCTTTTCTTATTTGCAAGTGTCTCTTCATTCTTATTTCCATGTGGTACAGCAAGTGAAAAGAAAGACAGTTTTTTAATCAGAAGACCTAGTATTGAGTCTCAGCTCTGCCAAAGACTTCCTGGTTACCGTGGCCATTCATTTCCTCATCTTGAAAGTATATGGGGTGGATAATTGTGAAGACTTCACAGGGTATGTCTAATGGAGACGTTCTGGGATTTGGCCTTGTAATTTTGGGAAGGCATGCCCTTCCCCCCCTCTCTCTCAGATGTTAGAAGATAATGAACCTCCTGTGAGCTATTCGTTCTCTGCTCCAGGAAGGGTCTCTCCTTCCCCCATCCCATTTCTCCTCCTAGACTTTCAGACGCCACCTTGGTAGTTGAGTTCTGATAGGGAAAAACCTGGAACCGGATCAATCTTGGTCCTCTGTGTAGTTTTCGAGCCTAGACTGTAAGCCTGCCTCTCAGCCAATGGTGAGAAGGGATAGAGGTGGGTGGGAATCTTTTTCATTAAGACTATAAATTAAGGCAGGTTCTCTTTTACCTTGCCTCCTCCCTTATGGAGGTGTGCCCAAGTCTTGCAAGGTTTGCATAATAAATTTACTTTGTTTCTCTTAAAGATGTCTCTCCTATTATTTAAAGATTCTATCCCATACAGATTTGGAGGTCCCACCGAGACTTGCACTCTCCATGTGGGCAGGCACCTGGCTCAGGGCTTAGCCAGAGCTCGCACGGGAGTTTTCTCCGACTAGCTGAGCGCCTGAGGGCAGGCCTGGTCTCACTAGGAAGTCACAAACTCGGTGGAGAGAAACTCGGAGAAGCAAAGTAAAAAAGGGAAATTTGAGTGCACTATGAGCTGAGTGGAAATCGGCTGCTGTGAAATTTTCAGTCACGAACAGTCATACGCCGTGTGACCGAGGGTAAGTCCTCAACGTCCTCTGTCTTTGCGACCCAAGAGTGTCGACTGACAGATTTAAGGACTCTGAGAAGACACTCGGGGACTGAGCTAGGATCGCGAGGTCTTAGGAAAAACCAAACCACCTGGCCCTGGAGTGCCAGGGGATTGGAATTTGTGGGGTTTCTAACCCAGAGACAACGGTGACCTGTCTCGTGTAAATTGGTTGCAAATCTCAGCGCTTGGACAGCCTTAATGTGCTGTACCAAAGTAGAAAGCAATGGCCATAGAAAGAGCTCTTAATTTGACTCAGGTGGGGAAAATGGGCTTCCCCTGGTGATGTTGGAAGTGGGTCTGAATTCGAATTAGAAATTGTACATGTGAAATGTCTGTCTGACTAATGTTTTGTCTGTGTTTTTCTGTTCTATGTTCAGGTAAAAATGTTTGACTCTAGGAGACTGAAATGGGCTCCTTTGGTATGCTAAGGAATCAGAGCTGAAGCTGCCAGCCAGGAGGGCTGCGGGCTCTGAATTAAGGGTTGGTTGGATTCTAAAGGAAAAAATCTGTGTATTTTGTATTGGGTTAGCCTATCTAACATCAGGCAAGTGTTTAAACTATAGAGGAGAAGTAAAGGGGTCTGTATGAAAAATTGGATGACCACTTTAAAGAGGCTCAGTGGTCTGCTTAGGATGCGATTAAAAATTGTTGCTCATTTTAACCATTAAGTTTTAAGGTGAAAAGAAAGCAGCTTGGGAAAAGGAAAAGCTGGGTGAGTATGTAATTTATTATTTGCTTGAAAGGTTTGCAAGATTAGGAAAGAAAGATTGAAATTGGAGATACAGAGGGTAAAAAGAAAAAGAGAAAGAAAAAAAGTTAAAGGAAAGAGAGATTAACTTGTATAAAGGAATTTAGGTGGGGAGTTGTTACTCTTAGCTGCCATGTGCTCCTGGCCACACCCTTCCCCCACCCTCAACCTTGAAAGACTGTGGGGAGCTGAAGCTAGAAGAAACTTGTAACTTGATTGGGAAATAGGGAGTGATGAAAGGTTTTATTGAATCTCTGGGTATTTACTATAAGAAAGATTTTGATTTGTATAATCATTAAGCTTTGGCCAGGTAAGGTATTACTGAATTTTGTTTTCACAGAGATTATATAAAATCATGGTTTGAAGCCATCTGCTAATGGCTGGGAATAGGAAAATTAGCATGTCTAAAAGGCTGGCTCCTTTGTTCTCAAAGGGATGCCAGGCCCAAAGTAATTTACCTGTGGCTGAGATCTTCAACTCACCTTTGTCAATTCTCCTCAGCAAGTGAAAAGGACTCCCCCTCTCTTGCTGAGGCAGACAAAGAGAGGGGAAACAGAAAACATTTTAGCTTGGTAGAAAGAATGAGTGAGGGAGTTGCAAGACCCATGTGCTCTTTTTTTTTTTGAATAGAACTGCCTGCACCCCTCCCCCCACCAAAATCCTTTTAGGCATTTTGTTGATTGCCGGTATGCATAAGATGAAGCTTAGAGAAAGCAGGGTACCAAATTCAAACCTGGATGGTTCATGAAAGCAGATAATGATATGAAATAAAGTTTTTCTTTTATAAGTTCATTCATGTCCGGGCAAATATTCCTCATGCTTGGGCCAGAGGTAGTGGGTGTTAAAGGATATACAGCTAAATAAGTAAAGTGTATTTAAGATATTAATGTATTAATATATGTTATGCATGTATTTATGTATTAATGTATTAACATAGAAATACCAGAAGTAATAGGATCAGTAATTCCTATACGTGATAATCTGGAAGTGGAATTGATATCATCTGAAATTTATTGTTTCTGTATTTCTAAAATTCAATTTTAATCTGAGTTGGATATATGTGAATTGGGTGCTTTTAAAGGATGTGATGAAAATTTGGTAATTTTAAGCTGCCATATTTGGCTTAGAAATGTATTTACCTAGACTGAAATGAGTAGTTCAAATTTGACATACATAATAATGTTTAGGGCATTACATTTCAATAGTACAACTTTTGTTAAGAGTTGTATTAGTTTAAGAAGTTGGACTATTGCTGTAACCTAAGAAATTATAACTTTCAAGTTTTTTTTTCTAGAAGTTCAACTGAAATTATTTTTACTATAAATCAAGTATTTATCCAGAGGCCTTATTGGATCCTCTTGTAATCTCTGTCAATTCAGGATACATTGTGAAATGTTAAAATGCGGTTTTATAAACAGTTAATCTTTTTCTTTACAATGCTAAGTTTTGGGCCTTAAAAATTAAAGGAACTAGACAGAGAACTAGAAAAAAAAACGTTCATGTTTTCCTCAAGTAGTGTCCAAAAGTCTAGGGAAGATGCGAAAAGAGAGAGGAGGAAGGGGCCAATGCTTTCATCCCTGTTGAATGCAAATCGCAGTGATCCTTCCCTTGAGTTATCGTGCTAATTCTGAGAAGGCTGCAGGAAGGAGACTGATAGCAATTTGGCCCTCACATACCTGATATATAATCCCTTAGCTTTTACAAATTCCTTTGGGAGGGGAAGAAATACATAGTTTTTATGAGTTTCTTCTTTCCTGCTAAGTCTTCACCTACCATCTCTCATCTGTCCCATTTAAGAGGAATTCCTATGAATAAGTTTTCTTTAAAGGTCCTGGTAAACTTTGTTATTGTAATAAAAGCTAATTTAATTGGGTACCCATTACAACATCTTTTTGACTAAAGAATTTTGTGATATCTAGAAATTCTGTAATAACAAAAAATTGAGTTGTTATAATATTTTGAAAAATATAGGGGTATGATTTTCAAGCCTGTATCATCTAGGGATGTATTTATGTATGTTAATCTGGAGGTTTATGGACTAATTTGTGATGGCACATTGGGAATTTGTGAATGAATCCAAATGTTTAAAGGTTATTTTGCTTTAAGAAGGGAAAATACTTTAAAATGCTCTGTAAAATCTTTTTGTATGATTTTCAGAAGGCCTGCTGAATTTCCACCTGTAAGCTAATTGGTTGCAGCTCGAACTACTGTGAGGTTTCCAAGTTCTGGGTGACAACCTTATACTTGGGGAATTAATGCTTATCTATAGAAGTCTTGGGAGGGTGGTTAAAGCACGTGTTTTATGTACCCCAAGAAAGGCCTATTCAATGTCTTATTCCACATTTTTGAGTAAGGAGGCAGTCTGCATTCCTTACTCATTGCTCCCCCAGCCCCTTAGTTTAAATCAGAAGAAAGAGTAATAGTTCTGCCCACCTGTCAGAAGGGAAGGAAGGAGGAGGGCCAACAATTACTGGGATTTGAGTTTTTACTGAAAGAACAGCAGGGGTCAGAAGGCTCCAAACCTGGCCTTTTAAAGTCAGCAAAAGTGATGGGTTTTTAGGATAAGATTAGGTTTCGAGGAGGATGTGGGTCTTAAGGATACAGTTTTTATTAGTGAAGCTTGCCATCTGATGGGAAAGAACCCACCCTCAGGGGGAGATGTTGTGGCAGATCTCTTTAATCAGAAATGAGCAGGTAGTGACAAAAGGGAAGTTATCTGCCAGAATCTGTTACCATTGTGAAATAAGTTGGTTTTATGGGGAATTATGGGAAAACTGGTTAAATGCAAATATGTAAAATCTTGTTGTTTTTAATCAAATGACTAGTTACATTGGTACTCTTGTATAGCCAAATGAAAGATAATATGGTTTCTAAAGTATTAATGGGAATAATTTGGGGAAAAGGGAAAAGAAGTTTTATGACAGATGTAAGGTTGAATCATTATCCCATAGACTAAGGCTGGGATTTTAAAGTTATATTGTATCTATGTGAGAAAAGAGTTCTTAGGTGTTTTAAAGTGATATGAGAGCAGTTAGGTATTAATGCAAATAGTGTAATTAATTACTGCAACTAAATCAGAGACATCTTCAGTTTAGGGAAAAGAATTTCCATGTAAGTCTCTTTAGGAGAGAAGTTGTAGAATATTTCTGTATTGATGGGAAAAGTTAAATGTAGATTTGAATTCATTCCATCATCTAAAACATAAGGATAAAGTTATATGGTTTAATTCTTTCAGATCAGGCATAATTAGAGAAGAATAGGAAAAATAGAAGAGAAACTGATGCAAATGTGTTAGAGCAGTAACTTATGATCTTAATGGGAAGACTTTATGAATAAGGAAGGAAATGCATGCAAGCTATTTAAAGCTAGTTTTAAGGATGTTCCTGAAGCAATGTGAGATTATATTCATTCAATCTTGCCACTCAAAGACTTTATGGGACTATTAACTGACTGTTGTTCTGAGTCTAACTCCAGGTGTGAGTATCAAGGAAGGCTGACCCAAGATGCCAGCAGCCCTGTGAGAGGGCAAGCCTGAGCTGCAGGTATGATTTCTTGGCAGAGTTGAGAGAGGGCAACTGTTCAGCTTGTGCTGAGGTGGGACCCTTTTGACTTAATTCTCTTAACTGAAGCCTTGCAGACTAGGCCTGGCTCAACGCAGCTTGCAGTTTGACTTCTGCCTGGAGTTGATAGGACGCTGGGGAAAATATGGTCCCCTTACTCTTGAGTCCCTACTCTCTTGGTGGCAAATTTCTATAATCAGAAGGTTTTGTAAGTACAGTGAAAATCCATTAAAATATTGTTAATGGAACATCTTAGATTACTATAGGACTGGGAGTAGCATTTTTGCATAGGTCCGTATATAAGTTAGATTTTCTCTTAGTAATGGTAAAGAGATAGGTCAAGGGCTTGTGAGAATATTATTTTGCTATTTGGTTAATATCAGGCTTGTCTAAAGCTATGTTACAATTAGTAATGTTAAAAGAAGAATGGCTTGTGGCTCATTCTGTAAATGCCATCAAAGAAACATGGTATGACAAAAGTTTGTGATATTGTATGTACTGTGATAAAAATTGGTTATTTAATGTGTTTATGTATGTACTGGAGCCTGTTAATTCCTTAAGTGAGATATCATCCTCCTGGTGAGGAAATTAATAATGAGTGAATGTAAAATGTAAGAAACTGGGTTCTGATGTGAATTTCTTAAACAGAACAATTGGTCAAGGTTCCAATTTTGAATTTGTAAAATGATCAGGGTTATAAGGATTAGAAATGGTAACTTAAAATTGTGCTAAGGTGATTTTTGTAGGAGAATGGACAGAAAGCTGGTTCCTATAAGAAGACAAGAGGAAGGTGCTGGGATGCTGTGCTGAGAGCAAATGCCAAGGACCAGAAGCAGAAGACTTGATGCTCCCTGCTGGACAGCTATACTGGAAAAGACTTTTTGAATCTTAAAGGGACAATTGCATCATTGTTTTCCTTTGGGTCTCTGTATCAGTATTTACAAAGGGGACTGCCCCCTTTGATTTGTCAATGCGTGGGAGATTTTGAGGAATGGAAACCTTAGAAAAGGGTAATGGGGATGCAACTTATATCAGCAATGATGTGTGAAGTCTTCAGATTAGTATAAAGAAGAGGGGCTACTGTATGGGGTGGATAATTGTGAAGACTTCACAGGGTATCTAATGGAAAGGTTTTGGGATTTGGCCTTGTAATTTTGGGAAGGCATGCCCTTCCCCCTCTCTCTCTATCAGATGTTAGAAGATAATGAACTTCCTGTGAGCTATTCGTTCTCTGCTCCAGGAAGGGTCTCTCCTTCCCCCATCCCATTTCTCCTCCTAGACTTTCAGACGCCACCTTGGTAGTTGAGTTCTGATAGGGAAAAACCTGGAACCGGATCAATCTTGGTCCTCTGTGTAGTTTTCGAGCCTAGACTGTAAGCCTGCCTCTCAGCCAATGGTGAGAAGGGATAGAGGTGGGTGGGAATCTTTTTCATTAAGACTATAAATTAAGGCAGGTTCTCTTTTACCTTGCCTCCTCCCTTATGGAGGTGTGCCCGAGTCTTGCAAGGTTTGTATAATAAATTTACTTTGTTTCTCTTAAAGATGTCTTTGCTATTATTTAAAGATTCTGTCCCACACAAAAGCAAGGCTAACTTCACTTCCCATACATACCTCACTATGGAGAAGGCTATGAGGAAGTCACTTTGTAGCAACCTATATAAAGGGAGCTATTATGATGAGTCTTTTCTTTTTCTCTGCAGACAATGGGAGAGCTCTCTAAATGTCCCTAGGCATTCTGAACTTGACAAGATACTTGCTTTTTCTGTAAATTTTCCATTTCTTTTCTATTTTGCTTTATCATTCTTATCATATGCCATCTTTCTTCTCCAACCTGATGCTCCCAATTTAACCTACAAGAAAAGAGACCCTTTGGAGACTTATTCAAGCCTGAAAATGCAATAACTGGCCTGAGAATCTTCACATGCCAGCCAGCTGTTACTTCAGTTTTTACCCTCTGGCTGGGAGATGGTGGTAAGAATCCACGGCATTCACTGGCCTAGGTCAAGGGCAGTTAGTGAGGAGAAAGGCAGGCTCTGTCTAACCCTGCACTTAAGCCACTCCTGAGGGAAAACAAAATCAGCAGGAAAACAAAGGCTTACAGGTAAGATAGTTTTGCCAGCCAATAATGGAGGGAGCCTGGGGCAGTGATGTCAAAGCAGAGATTCTTCAGGAGGTGATATCAGTCCCCTCTCTGCCCTGTATGGGCTTACAATCCTACCTGGGTTCACTGAATCCTGACCTAGTGCTAATAAGTTTCCTTACAGCTTCAAGGCCAGCCGAAGATGCATCAGGTGCCAGGGACAAGGCAGGAGAACTGGAAACTGCTGCCTGCCCCACCCCCTATCAGGTTTTGCCATTTTGGGTGGCTATTTGACAGTGAATCACCTCCAGGGTGGGGGCCAACCCAGTGAGCTCCTCCCTGCTTGTGGGCCATCAGAGAGGACTTGGTTTACTAAGGAGTGGAACAGTAAGTCTTTTGGTGACAGACCTCCCTCTGCCCCTGCTTCTGAGAGAATTTACTACCCCATTATGTAAATAATGCCTCTGCCATTTTAACTCCCCTAAAAGCAGGAAATTCATTTATCCCCTAGAGCTACATCTGTGAAGACAACAACTCTTTCCCTGGACTACATCTCCCAGAAGGTTTGGGGGTTAATGCACCATTTATTAGGAAATCATCATGAGTGACTTCCCAAAGGGACGACAATAGGTTATTCTAATCAGCCAATGGAGTGGAAAGATAAAAAGAAATGCGAGATTACCATTTGTTCTTGCTGTTATTTAGTTGGGTTGACTCTTCATGAGCCCACTTTGGGTTTTCGTAGCAAAGACAGTGGGGTGGTTTGCCATGTCCTTCTCTCATTTTACAGTTGAGGAAACTGAGGCAAAGAGGGTTAAGTGTCTTCCCCAAGGACACAGAGCTGGTAAGTGTCTGAGGCCAGATTTAAACTCAGACATATAAATCTTCTTGAGTGCAGGCCTGGACCTCTATACACTGTACCACCTAGCTAAGGTCAACATAGCTGTGCCGTGTGTGTGGCATTCTGATGAGGCATTTGGAAAATAAGGTGTTCACTCCCTTCCCATTTAGGTCCGACTTTGGGAACCGATGAAGCCCTACTGCCTGTTACAAGACATGTCCTTGTCTGTGGTGACTCTAGGCTTCAGACTAATGGTGGCTCCCTTCTCCCAGACCCTAGATGGGCCTAGTCTCCACCTGGGAACATAATTCTTGGGTTAAGATAATTTTCTAGCAAGCAGCCATGTTTTCCTCATTCTGAAAGCTCTCTGCTACTGTGGTAACAG